>NW_022605120.1:0-42024 GCF_008692095.1 Etheostoma spectabile | reverse complement strand
TTATTACTGTTGCTGTGTTTCTTATTCGTAGCTGATAGATTTTCAGATTGTTTAATGACTGTGCAGCCTCCTATTGGTTGTTGATGTTCAGGTTGTGCCTAGCAACGTGTAATCACCAGTAAACGACCAGCCTTGGAGCCCCGTGCTTCACTGTTAAAGGTTTATTACCCTGTTTGCTTCGTTATGGATGTGTTTGTTAATAGGTGAGGCTTATTCTCAGTTTGTGGTACTGAGCAACATGTTCAGTGTTTGGTTGTATTGTGGTACACCGTCATGGTAACGGTCTTCTGCCACGCTATCAGAAATGGGGCCGACGCAGTCGTTGGCTGCCGCTCACTTACATTTTAACAACAAGTCTTCAGTAGTACAACAATGACTGAGAGGTTTATTGGGCCGGCCCAGTTACTCATCGTGATGTTGTGTTGATGACGATGAAACAGCGGGAGACCTTTTGAAACCGATACCAAATTCAACTACGAAATGACATCTAAAGCTAACGTTAACATAAACATAAAGAGGCTAGCTTCTAACTGTTATCCTTCTCACGACTTGACTCTTTTCTGTTGGGACTGACCCCCCCCCTGCTAAAAACCCTAAAGGTACACTGTCACTGTCATTATTATGATTTTTAATGAATTTTAGTGAATTTTTTGCCATACTTACTATTCCCTTTTTGAAAAGGGAAGTAGCTCAAATGGTAAGAGCGCTTTTCCATAATCTGAGTCAGTGGAAGCTTTTAAGAACCAGTTTTTATGAGAAACATCCCATACCACAGTATTGAGAAACATCCCATACCCACATGCTTTACTGTCTTCACAGTGGACTGGGGCTTGATTCAGTGCAGGGGGGTCGAGGACAAACTGTCTGCGGCTCCTAGACCCAAAAGAACAGTTTCCCTCATCATCAGTCCCCAGAATGTTGCTCCATTTCTCTGTTGGCCAGTCAATGTGTCCTTTGGGTTTTTCCCATGTCGTCAGGCTTTGGATGCCATTTCAAGGCATTAAATGATTTTGGCAGAGCAGCTTATTCTTCTGCACTTCTTATATGTTGTCCCCTCATATCAACTTTTTAATCAAGTCCTTCTGTTCCTCAGAGCCAATGTCTGGAACGAGCCATTTTGCTGAGTATTCAGTGTGAAATGCACTATAACCAGCATGCACAACATGTGCTTCCTTCCTTTCTTAATATGTAATATATACAGTATATAGATTAATTTGGGCCATAACTGACACCTGTTTCTTCACAGAATCATCCTCACTAATTGAACACAACACTGCTATTATTATGAACATGCTCCTTTCATTACAGATTCAATTCTACAGAATGAGCAGCATGCATGTCATGACTGTTGGTTTTCTAGGACTCTACAACACTTACTAGTAAATTATTTGCCATGTAGAATATCACTTTTTCCCAAAAATGATTCATGAGTTTAGTGATGCTATTATTTGAACACCACTGTACATCAAAGCTATTTTTTAAACATCCATGACCACGACATATGTGCCTGTGTTTGTTCAGAGGAGTCAGTGATGTTCAGCAGTTTTATTCCAGAGCACACAGCAGAAGCTCTGCTGAGCTTCAGAAATGCTTGAGGAAATGTAGCTTGTGTGGACAATACCACATTACACTACCATATTACTTACTTACACAATACTGCTGGCTATACAAGTTTGATTTTAGCAAAAACAACCTCAAACAAAAGGTCAAAGGTCAACTGGTGCCCTCATTGCTAATACCATCAGGAACAATGGTTCCAATTTACTTTACTGGAGTAGAGCTGTTCCAGCACATGAGACACACGGTAACCCCCTACAGATACCAGTGAAAGCTAAAAATCTGTGGGAAATGTTACATTTACAACTTTCCCGGCACAAAGAGTCCCGGATGACCCCCAATTTGTTACCGGCTGGCTAAAGGCTGGCAACAAAATGGAGGCCACACATAATTGATCAAAAGTAGTTTATTTATCACAAACTACCAACGGATGCATGGATTACCATATGCAACTCCATAATAGTGATGTTGGCAGATAATTAACCCTCATGTCGTCCTCTGGGTCAAAATGACCCGTTGTCCTACATCAGTGTTCTTTTTAATTACCCAAAATAACATGATTGATTCCACACAACGCTCTTTGCCAAGTACAAATCTCTACTTTCATTAATATTGGGTGTCTTATTCAATTTTATAGCATTTGGAGAAAACAAAGTGTTTTTTAAATAGTTTTGAGTAAAAGTTGACATATTCCAGTCTGTGATTATCATCAACATCCATTCCTCCTAATTTTATTCTAAATAATTCCTAATTTCTGCTTTTCTCACTCAAACATTAGGTATAATTTCCTATAATGAGGTTTATTGACCATAAATTCCAAAAATAACTGTAACAAAGTCAAAGTTAATAAGTTGGTGTAATGTATTGTTAAAGTCAAAAAAGTGACAAAACTGAAGAAATTTAAACATTCATACAAAGCCTCAACAAAAGTGTTGATTTCAATTTTAACGGGAAGACAACACAAGGTTAAGAAAAGTATTGCGTCAGTCAAACAATGTTCCATAGACATAAATGTTGTTTCTAGTTTAACCCGTTTGCGCCGGATGCTTCGCGACGACACATCTACCGCCAGTTACTGCGTGCGGCGCACTCTGACCCTCCCGCCGGCTGCTGCGTGGCTCAGCGTTTTGTATTTGTCGGTCTTTTCATGACTGTGCAGCATAGAACGTCATTGGTTATACACATGAGGCGGGTCTGGTTGCCATGTGACCACTAAAATGTACTGTAGGTTGCTGAAAATCACGTCAATCAACTAGACGTACATATGCGTTTGTTTATGAATGTTTGAGAGACGAGCGAGAAAACGGCTCCGAGGCAATCAGAGGAGGATTTAGACAGCGAGGGGGCGGGGACGTTGAGGTGGAAGATAGTGAGGAGTTTGGGAGGGAGAATGTCTTCATCATAATCTACCACTTCCTCTGTCGGAGCCGTTTTCTCACTCGTCTCTCAAAACTCCATAAACAAACGCACATGTTTGTCTGGTTGATTGACGTGATTTTCAGCAAACTACGGTACATTTTGGTGGTCACGTGGCTTGGAATAGCCAACAAGACCCGCCTCATGTGTATTTGAACCAATGACAGTGCGTTCTCTGCGCACGCGTCATGGAAAGACCGACCAGTACAAAATGCTGCGCCACGCAGCAGCCGGCAGGAGGGTCGAGTTGCGCAACGCAGTAACCGGCGGTAGATGTGTCGTCGCGAAGCATCCGGCGCAAACGGGTTAAGATAGAGCTCTACAGCATGGCACCTCACTAACTCACTCTCTTGGTTTTTCTCTGTTGCGATAGACGGAGAGGAAGAGGAGTCAAACGTCACCGCTGTCAGCACTGTGACAAATCCTTCACAACATCAGGAAATTTAAAGATTCATCAGAGAGTTCACACTGGAGAGAAACCGTACAGCTGTGATCAATGTGGGGAAACATTTTCTCAGAGTGGTAGCCTTAAACTCACCAGCGCATTCACACTGGAGAGAAGCCGTACAACTGTGAACATGTGGGGAAACCTTTTCTCATAATGATAGCCTTAAAAAACATCAGCGCATTCACACTGGGAGAAGCCGTACAGGTGTGAACAATGTGGTGAAACGTTTTCTCACAGTAGTAACCTTAAATCTCACCAGCGCATTCACACTGGAGAGAAGCCATACAGCTGTGAACAATGTGGGAAACCTTTTCTCATAGTGGTACCCTTAAAACTCACCAGCGCATTCACACTGGAGAGAAGCCGTACTGGTGTGAACAATGTGGGGAAACTTTTCTCAGAGTAGTAACCTTAAAAACACCAGCGCATTCACACTGGAGAGAGCCGTACTGGTGTGAACAATGTGGGGAAACCTTTTCTCAGAGTAGTAACCTTAAAAGACACCAGCGCTTTCACACTGCCTCGTTGTGAACATGTTTCAGAGCCAAGCTGTTTCCTCCTCCTCATGCCCTGATAGCTGTGTTGTTATATCTGATCTTCTCTCCACATGGAAGGCTGACCAGCAGTACTTTATTTCTGAGCAGCATGTATGTTATGTGGATCAGTTGGACTGTTTTCTGCCTTTCCTCAGAACCCTTTACCATTTAGGCACCAGAATCGGTGCTGAACCCATCCTTTTAAAATACTTTTTTTAAATGTATATATTAAATAAAAAAGGAGCACAAAAAGACAGTCAGCTAATTTAAGAACTGCTTGTTTATTACTACTATTACTATATGGTCCAAATGAAATGTAAAAAAAAAAGTAATATTTTCTCCAGTAAATTGCTGGTCAATGACAAAAATAACCACTATATGGAAAAAGGCAGCGCTGTGTTTCAGTAGCACCAAATCCCCGTTACTATTCGTCCGATAGATACCGGTGTTAAGCCCGGCGCCGTACTAGCACCAGTTTCGGTACCCAACCCTAACCACAATGTACCCACCGTGGGAAGGAGAAGGCCCCAAGGAGAAACATTAAGACATTTAAAGATGTTTTGGTTGGAAAACGTAGACATGTTTGAAACTTTTATTTTGGTAAAACTTTCTTTCTTCTCATCTCTATAAATATAAAAAAATTTTTGGGCTGACAAAGTCAGTGTAATTTTCTTTTAAGAATACATTTTTGTCACCCTTATATATCTAAACTCCAAAAGTTGTAAAAACTCTAACCTTTGAGCATTGAGTTAATAAGCGCAAATTCAATATTTGTTTAAATTTGTCCTCTCCTCATTACCACATACTAGAAGTCAGCCATTTTGAATTGTACGCTCTCAAATTATTGTTTTGTAGTTTAACATGTTTTCCAACTTGGTGGAATTTCATTTAATAATCTTTGTCTGACATTTCATATTTTCCGTGACTGAATGTGGTTTTAAATCTGTTGAGGTCTGTTCAGACTGAAATAAAGACACTGATGATGTTTTACAAAATCAATAATAAAGCAAACTTGTAAATAACATCAAGGATTGAATTGTTTTTAAATGTTTTGTAATTGGAACAATTAAATACATAAAAAAATTAAACAAGGCCTCGTGCTGATTATTTGTGACTTGATTTGGTGGATTTATCCTTCCTGCTGTTTCTGTGTTTTAAACTCCTTGATAAGAGAACGTTCCATCCACTAAAAGTGCTGAAAGACTCAGATTATTATTCTAAGTGTGTGACAACATTATGGGATGGATCCCTACAGAGATAGAGCTTTTAGTTAAGAGTAAGATAATTTTAGTTTATCATAAACATCACCAAACCCACCAGACTCCATTTAATAATCACTATTTTTAGCGTGTATAGAGCAGCATATCTCCACCAGACTCCATGTAAGTAATCACTGTATCTAAAACAAAGACATTTTAGTAACTATTTGACATTGAAATCTTTGGTCAATATAAAATGCAACCCCCCCACCCTTTGATTGTTTCCTATTGATGAGTGACAGTTCATATCCCTCAATCTGCACCAACTCCTGTTGTTTATATAGGACAGCTGAAGACATGTAAGGGCAGAGAGAGAGAGGAATGACATGCAGCAAACGCCTTCTTCACCAACTGAGCTACCTGGGCGTCCCACACCCATATTCTAATGTATTGGAACAAACTTTCGCAGGCAAAAACAATTACTTTATTGAAAAATAATAAAAATAATAATACATTTTATTTAACAGCGCCTTTCTAAGCACTCAGGGTCGCTTTACAGACAAAAAAAGACAGATACAGGCAACTGAAAAGTATAAACAGTTATGAAAAAATGACAGGAAGTGTATTTACAAATAAGAAGCTGGAACAGGTGGGTTTTGAGTCTGGTTTTGAACAGGGGGAGAGAGACGATACTGCGGAGGACAGGTGGGAGTGAGGTCCAGAGCTGGGGAGCAGAGCAGCTGAAGGCTCTGGTCCCCACCTACTCACTTAATGCTGGTTACATGATTCTAATAATCAACAATGCCAAGGAATATGACAAAGTGTGATAAAATTTTAATAAAGCATTGGCTTTTTTCCTTGCAAAGGTTTTTTTCCCAATAACATTTACAAGCATACCGTTAGTTACGGTGCCTGTGATTGTCACAATGTGGAGAGCTGATACTTGCAGGTAGTGTGGCCGAGTGGTCTAAGGTGCTGGATTAAGGCTCCAGTCTATCTGGAGCGTGGGTTCGGAATCCCACCACGCCTTTTGCAAATATTACAGTGCAATGTTTTGTCTAGCACAGCATGTGGTCTCTTACAGCTGTGTCATTTGGGCTGACTTGGTGAAGTAACTAGAATCATCCATCAATCACCTTGCTGAGATTGTTCCTTTTAACCTGAGGTTCAACGATTGGTGAAACCTTCCTTTCCAGCACTTTGGAGTAGAAAATCAACAAATAATTGCTATAGTTAATCGTGATCTCTAATTGTCGTTATCATTTGGGCCATAATCGTGCAGCTAAAAGAGATTTATCAAACCAGATTGGGCAAGTAACCTTTCTGCTAACTTCTTGTAAAAAAGCAACTAACACAACTCAAAGAAAGCTACTGCGATGGCTGGGAATCGAACCCAGGTCAACTGCTTGGAAGGTAGCTATGCTCACCACTATACCACCATCACTGGGAACACAATGTTCACTTCAAATCTTGTAATACATCTGGGCATTGAGACTGGAAGTCCCTCCAGGGGGTCCTGTGTTATCACATTCACAGAATGGGAAGTGCGTGTGTATGTGTGCTAGCTCCCTTTGATAGCTCAGTTGGTAGAGCGGAGGACTATAGAGGCATAAAGCTGAATCTTTGGGTCACTGGTTCAAAGGAGCTCTCTTTTCCAGAGTTTCCCTTCAGGGATCAATAAAGTATTTCCAATTCTGATGTAGAGATGGACGGACGACCCAAAAGCATAATACTTCTTGCCGAGACATAACATGAAACAAAAAAAGAGGTGGGGTAGATATGAGCGCAGAAATCCTTTTACGACAGGCTTCACGTGATATTCATGAAACGTTAGTATCAAGCCAATCAGAGCGTAAGAATGATCGTACATTGATAATGCAGCGGCTGGAAAGCGACTTGATTTTGCCACTAAGATGATAGTAGTATTGTGATGAATTAGCCTCGCGCGTGACACTCTTTTCCATCATATTCCATAAATAAACCAGATTATTCAATCCATTCCTCTACTTATATGCAAAGTAGTCTCATCCAGGACCTAAAGCACCCTAAGCGAGAATCATAAACCTAGACCAATGAACCAGGAGAGTCATGTCCTGCTCATTGTCCTCATATCTTTTCACAGTTTTTTTCTATTGCGTGCAGTTGAAGCAGGATATGAAAAATGCCAACATGCTGTACTACAATTGTGCTGGCTCCTAATCTGGGTTATTTAACAATAAACTGGATTTAAAGTACAGATTTGGTTGGAACAGCACCTTGCTTCAGGGCTCATCCGGGAGTTGAACCCGGACCTCTCGCACCGAAGCTAGAATCATACCCCTAGACCAACGAGCCACGTAAGCATAGCTTATTAGCACTTTCCCATCAAGTAAATGTGACCAGTCAGTGACTCGAAAGCCAACCGTTAAGAAGTTTGTTGGCATGTGGTGTTTTATGGCAACACTGCCAGACTGAGCTTTCTGATTATATTGGACGAAAGACTACTTTTGAAGCAAAACATTTTACCAACATTGGAGCTTGAATTTTTTGGTCAAAAGTGACAGCAGATAAGCCTAGTTTCCCCCATCTATTGGACGACAGACTACTTTTGTCAAAATTAGAAATTTAATATTGGTAAAAAAGAAATGCAGTTTGAAAGAGGAAATGCAGCTTGGATTGTCACTGACTTGAAAGACTATGGTCAGGTAGATTGGCATGGGTCTTTTTCATGGCTCCACTGCCCGACTCAGCTTAACAATCTCATTTGACAACAGGAAGAATTTGATACAAATATTTTACCAAAACAAAGACTTGATTTGTGTCAGTAAAAGTGAAAGTATAATATAACAGCTCTCCACATGACACACACAGGGACTGTGACTAACATTACATTTGTTAATATCACCAGACATAAGGCCACTTGGGTTATCTTTGGCTGCTCTATGGTCTTCTGCAGAAGGATAAGTCCCAGAGTTGGCTCACTCCAGGTTATTTAAACAACAATCGTCCCTGGATGGACTTGAACCACCATCCTTTTGGTAACAGTCGACTGCGCTGACCTATGGCGCCACAGAGACTGCGCCTGTCTGATGTTTTATGAGCGGGAGCTCGATCTGTTAAGTGTACAATGTGACACTGGTGGTTCGAAATTGGAACGCACCATAAAAGGACGTTATTACTTGCATTAAACCGTCATAACACGCTCAAGTCATACATCGTTAGAACTTAAAGTCTCATGATTCCATCGAGCCCACACACAAGCATAAGGCTCACAACGGTTATAATCATGTTCTGAAGTAAAGCAAGACAGACAGATTTAAGTATAAACTGAATCTGCATCCATACCTGTCTGCTTGTGTCTTTAATCACAGCGGTGAAAGATCGCCGAAAACGTTGTTTTCCTCCTTCGTAACATGTCAAACTATTAGAATATCCAAGCATTGTAATCCATAATTATCTGGTCCCCTCACAATCTTGTAGTTTCTGGCCAAGTTTCGACGCAAGAAATCTAGATAGTGCATCATTTCTCGGTTTTGATCGCGTGTAACTTTTTCCCTGTGCGCGCTAGGAATCATGCCGAGACATCATTGTAATCTGTGGTGCCAGCATGTCCGAGCATGATTCTATCAAGAGATACACTCAAACTAAGCCAATCATATCGTACAGCTCCCATTGGGCCCTGGGAAAGATGACAGTAGAAGCCACCAATTAGAACATAAGGCATAAAACTGGCATCCCTGTATAGCCAGTAAGAGACGAGTTGAATGGTACCAGACATGGCCAACAAACCTATCCCTGAGTTCACTCCAACTGTCTGAAAGCCAAAAATATGGCCTTCTTATAGCATTTCAACATTTCATCAAATTATGATTACTTATTCCTATAAATCTATGTATCTACTTATTTTAGGCATGTGTGTGAGTGATGTGGATGTGTTTTTGTATTTCAGAAGTTATGTATTTAGCACTTTTTGGGCTTTTTTAGAAATAAGAAATTAGACAAACGCACAGACATATCTGTAGAAAACATTCATATAAATCCATTTTATAAGCAATTTTCTTCTGGATTTTTTCTGTTCTAAGTTGAGACATGTTGCTAGGGTACTATTTTAGTATATAGCAGTTGTAATATGCTTACAGTAGTGATTTTTATTAATTTTTTAGATGATTTACTTGGACGGAATAGAAATTCTGTGTTCTAACCTCTGTAGCTCTGTGTCAATAAGGCCTAGTGTCACAATGCCACTAGAAACAACAGCTGAGAGTGTTAGCTTCACAATGAACTCAGGGTCATCCCAGAGGGCCAAAGCATGTGGAAACTGCAGCATGTTTTAGGGGGTAAAAATTTAGGCGAGAAAATCATATATTTTCCAGTGTGCTTCAGCATTTGCTTTATGGCTTTTTGGGTTGTGCTGCACATGTCTGCTTATTAGATTATCAGGCTATTTTCCTGTTACTCAGATTGGGGAAGCTGACTCATGTGGAAATGTAGAAGCTGACGTGCATTGTATTGTTCTTACATCAATTGGATTCTGACTTTCAATTCAAATATTTGGCATCCAAGAAAGTTTCAGAACTGATGATGTATCAGTCATTGTGCTGGTGGTTTCTTGGTCACAGCAACAAGCTTGATCATTGACAGACAGTTGCACGCCACGTATCACAGAACTGTTGGGTGGGGCCTTATATGTTTGCTTGTATTACATCAAGTGACCTGCATACCAATGACTGCAAAGATTAATATGTACATGGCTTGCAGAACTGTACCTTCTAATAGACATAAGACCACTTGGGTTATCTTTGTGCTGCTCTATGGTCTTCTGCAGAAGTGTAAAGACCAGATTTGTCTCTCTCCATGTTATTTAAGCAACAAACGTCCCTGGGTGGACTTGAACCACCATCCTTTCGGTTAACAGCCTACTGCGCTGACCTATTGCGCCACAGAGACTGCGCCTGTCTGAGGTTTTATGAGCGGTAGCTCGATCTTTAAGCCACAAGCATTTGCTTTATGGCTGTCTGTTAAAACATGAACAGAGACAACTTCTCTTGTTGAAGCATTATTACAATCAAGCATCAGGATATACATGGGGGGGGCTCTGCTATGGCTGTGGTAATAAAGAAATACATAACATTGTAAAAGCTACCATACACAAGGCATAGGAATCATATATGCTAGTAAATAATAACAAAACCCAATATCTATTACATTATCTTAATGAGCAAGGACATTTAACAATGGCCATTATATCGAATCAGGCAGGTATAAGCTAGCTAACAGGTGTAACCTAGGTAACAAGTGAAGAACACAACAAGCTAACTTTTAAATTTGCCAGAACTACAGACCATACAAGAACAGCTTAAATGAACTGACAACATCAGTTCTAGGACTTACAGTTCTAAAAGACGCACACACAATCTCAGCTGGTTATCCTCCGGACAACTAGTCTCTTGCTCTTTTCTCTCACAATCACACCTGATATACGACTTTTAGTACAAAACTAAAGTAACAAGCCAATTTTGTAAAATGTAGGAGTAGAAAGTGCAAATTGTAGTAGACTGCCTCAGTCTGTGGATCCTTATGGAGGAAGCTTGATTGATTGATATACTGCCTTATTTGTACCATAACAGAGATCTAATATTGTATTAAACCAGTTGGGCAAGTAACCTTTCTGGTTACTTCTTGACAAATAGAGTAAGTAACATCACTCAACGAAACTACTGCAAAGGCTGGGAATCAAACCAGGTCAAGTGCTTGGAAGGCAGTTACCTAAAGCACCCTAAGTAAGTAAAAGGATTAATAAAGATAAGTCTAAGTCAATCTCAGAAAATAGTTTTTAAAAAACTGAAAATCTTCAGGGGATGTAGCTCAGTGGTAGAGCTCATGCTTACATGTATGAGGACCTGGCATCTCCAGCAGGTATTATGGTAGAGTCTTTAAAAGAGCTGCAGAAGATATTACCTCCTGTGGTAATCTGGCTGGTAGGGTTATAGAACGTAGTGGTAGACTAAGACCTCCTGTACACAAACTAAGCGGTGTGCTCTTTCTTTTAAACCTCAGACTATCAGACAGCACAACAAGCACTTTAAATGCACATGTTTCACATCTCTATTTTACTGTATTTATGCCCTTAAACTGTAGTATGTTTATAGTATTATGCTCCAGTTTTTAGAGGTGTTACAGCAGGTATGAGCACTGTAGTTTCCATTTTTATAGATGAAATAAACTGGACATGCTATTAGGTTTACTCTTCAGCAGATGGAAACCTTACATCCCAGACACTTGCTTTGCTAAACATCCACAGACTGGAAATAGACTTAGTGCTGATACAAATGATGAGATTAGCAGAGGATGGTTCAATCCATCGACCTCTGGGTTATGGGCCCAGCACGCTTCCGCTGCGCCACTCTGCTTTGCTGTTTGGGCTCAAGGGATGGAAAATTCTGTGATTCACATTTTGGGGAAGGTGGCAACAAAGGTTCCAACAGCTTATGGGTGGCAAAGTTTAACATTTTGTAGACCTTGCAACTTGCGTATCACTCTGCTCAGCCTCCCTGGTCTACTCCAAGGTGGTGGAAAGTAAGCTTCAGCCAATCCTCCGCCAAGTTACCTGTTATTTGCAGGTAGTGTGGCCTAGTGGTCTAAGGCGCTGGATTAAGACTCCAGTCTCTCTGGAGGCGTGGGTTCAAATCCCCCACTGCCATTTGCATCTATTACATAGCTGGAAGCCAACCAAGGTGATGTCTTGCAGCTGTGTCGTTTGGGCTGAACTAGGAAAAGTAACTAGAATCATCCATCAATCACCTTGCTGAGATTGTTCCTTGTCAACCTGAGGTTAAACAATTGGTGAAACCTACCTTTCCAGCACTTTGGAGTAGAAAATCAAAAAATAATTGTGATAATTAATCGTGATCTCCATATTGATCAAAATAATCGTGATTATCACTTTGGCCATAATCGTGCAGCCCAAAGAGATCTAATGTTTAATCCAACCAGGTTGGACAAGTAACCTTTCTGCTGACTTCTTGTTAAAAAAAGCAAGTAACATCACTCAAAGAAAGCTACTGTGATGGCTGGAAATCAAACCCAGGTCAACTGCTTGGAAGGCAGCTATGCTCACCACTACACCACCATAGCTGGACGATGGAATGTTCACTTCAAATCTTGTAATACATCTGGGCATTGAGACTGTGAAGTGCGCTCTATCACTGAGCTACAGGCCCAGTCAGAAATTCCCTCCAGGGGGTCCTGTGTTATCACATTAACAAGAATGGGAAGTGCTTTCATAAACATTGTTGACCTTTAATAGCTCAGTTGGTAGAAGCAGTGTCTTCCAGAGTTTCCCTTCACGGATCAATCAAGTATTTCTGATTCTGATGTAGAGATGGACAGCCGACCCAAAAGCATAATACTTCTTGCCGAGACATAACAAAAAACAACAAGAAGGGCTCATTTATAGGTTTTATTGCTTACTTAGCCATATAATTGTAACATCATTTATTAATATAACATTAAAAATAATCACATGTTAGTCATATTTTTTATGAATTAATGTATTAAAAAAACTATTAAAGAAGATAAGGATAAACAAGATAAAGATAGGATGGCTGAGCGTTCCAAGGCTCTGCTTTCAGGTCGCAGTCTCCACTTGGGGCTTGGATTCAAATCCCACTTCTTACATGAATTGTTTCCTTCTAGAACTAATTTCAGAGACATGGTATTGGGAAGCTTGAATTCAGCTATTCTCTACATTATAGTGGACATTAATTTGCGCAAGATACTGAATTGAAAGTACAGCCGCACCTTTTGTGAGCATCTGCATTATCAACCCATGTAAAGTTACCATGTGTACACAGTAGACCTATCTACTGCTGTATTCATTGTTTGTGGCAAGAGCTTTAAAACCTATTCTTGACTTGCCTTGTTCCACATCCTGTGTAAACGCTTAGCTTACTAAATGACTTAAGTTAGCCTGTAATTGTTGTGTGCCTTCATAGCATAAGTGTTAATATTATGGAGAAGCTGCATGGCAAACCAATGTTGCCTTTCAGAACAGTGGTTCCATGGTGTAATGGTAAGCACTCTGGACTTTGAATCCAGTGATCCGAGTTCAAGTCTCGGTGGAACCTGGTTTTAAGCCAGAGTACTGGTGAAATAAAACAATCAACCTCTACACTGTCCACATCTAGGCTAACGGGTTCTTGGCTGTTTGACTGAAAACAGTATGTTGGTGGTGGCTGGTTGAACTGTGACCTGTACTTCTTTTTAACCTAAAAGAGCTCCAAATTTAGACTTAATTGAACATATTAAAGATATTTTCACTAGGTCATTATATTTTTGCAAGACAGACTTTGCTGCAGGAGGCGCTGTAGCTTAGTGGTTAAAGCGCCTGTCTCGTAAACAGGAGATCCTGGGTCCAAATCCCAGCAGTGCCTGGTTATCACTTAATAAAGTGTTTCCACATGGTTCGTGATACTTAACATGTGCAACAAAGATGAAGCCTGATTTTCTAGATCACTAAAGTGACATGTGATGTTGTTTTGTACCATAACATTACATGTGTCCATGTAAAGCGAATGAAAGCCTTTTGTTGGAGGTGTTTTTGCAACTTTAGTGTGAAGATTATAAAGTTTTTATTATCATGAATTTCAGTCTTACCTTGGAAGCTTAGGGCTCCTGCACACTGCCTGCACACAATGAGCGTGTCAGCTGAGGTTAGAATGCCTACCGTATTGGTCAATACTGTTAACATGGGAGAAATAAAAACAGACATGCCACACAGCAAATGCTATGTTAACTGTTGAGGAGGACTAAATTAAGACTGTGTTTTAAGCTTTTCATGGCTTTCCATGAGAAATGGCCTGATAACAGCTGTTTTCAGTGTTGATGGAACATGGCCTGACCGGAGGGAGTTGTTAATGACCTTTGTGATGAGGGGACTTATGGCATGGAGGCTGGATTTTACCAGGGCTGTGGGGAAAGGGTCTCTCATCTCTCAAGGACCTTGCATTGGACTTCTGTGGTTCTCGGTAGGCCTGCCTATGAACAGTGAATCCTGAGGCGTTGCTCAAGGACATGTCCAGCTGTTTTCATTTGCCAGAGTTCGTAGGGGTCCCCTGCTGTAGCTGCTGGACGAAGATGGATGGATGGAAGCAACCCTGTTCATTAGCTCATTGTATTCTTGCAAGACAGGCTGCTCTGTAGAAGGTGCTGTAGCTTAGTGGTTAAAGCGCCTATCTTGTAAACAGGAGATCCTGGGTCTGAATCCCTGCAGCGCCTGGTTCTGCTATGATTTGTGATTCTTAACAGGTGCAACAAAGTTACCAGTTGCATGATTTTCCAGAGAACAAAAGTGACATGTGATGTTGTCTTATAGCATTATATGTGGCTGAAAACAGTCTATACCAGTGGAGTGGAATGCTTTCATAGATGCAGGTGGGCTGCACAATGTTAGGTCAGCCATTTTGGGAATCACTGGTTTAGATTTCCACCGATGACACTCATCAAGTGTGCAGGTGATGACGGATGGCCTCACGCCCTCTCACCCATCTCACCCCGTACACAACCTGTTCCAGCTCCTTCCCTCTGGTAGGCGCTACAGAGCACTTCACGCCAAAACCAACTGAATCAGGACCAATTTCTTACCACAAGGCATCACTCTGATGAAATATTTGCACCGCTCTTCTATGCTTCTGAATAAGAGTAAGTTTGTTGTTTTGTTTGGGAGTAGTACTCAAGGAGGTGCTGTGGCTTAGCTGGTAAAGTGCCTGTCTAGTAAACAGGAGATCCAGGGTTCAAATCCCTGCAGCACCTTGTTGTTGCAGTCCTTACCTCTGTTTGCATCCCATCATCATGTCTACCCAATCCCCATGCTACTCATTAAGCCATGGTAGCAAATGAAAAAGGCATGTTACATTTACACAGAAACGCTACATCAACACAGACTCAAGATGATACATAAAAAACACATGAAATTCAGAGCAATGCTAGTTCACTCATCAGGTTTTGTGGTTCTGTTTATATAAACTACATCCTGTTATATCGCGTGATCATACATGAATTCACGAAATCCAGTGGGTCCTTGTGACTTCAGTGGCCCGTCATGGCCTGCAACAAATCCGGACCTGGTGGGTGTTGACGGACTGCGGATCACGGAGCAGACACGAAGCGGAGTGGATCCGCAGTTGGTGGAAGTCAGGGGTAAGGCCTCCTGCACACTGCCTGTGTGGTGTGAGCATGGCATTTCTGTTGCGTGGCATTTTCTTGGTTTTTGCACACCAAAACATTTTCTGATGCAGCGCTGTTGCTGCTAGCCTTGTCTGTACACATGTATGTTTCTCATTGATGTGTGATTCAATAACTTGTTAATTATTAATCTGGACTGGTTTGGAAATGAATCAGATCATCTAAAGGGGGTGGATTAACTACCCACATTACACCTGAAATACCCTCAAGATTTGAATGATCCTTTGGACCTGAAGTGCTTGGTAATCCCCATCAGTCATTCAGAACTGCCCAAGGTACTTGTGAGATAGGCTCTATCTTTGTCTGATTGATGGTACCAACTGTAATGGAATCTGTCAAGCCTCAGGGGGTCTCCGCTGTAAAAAAAGAAAATATCATACAGCTGTGATGGCCGAGTGGTTAAGGCGTTGGACTTGAAATCCAATGGGGTCTCCCTGCGCAGGTTCAAACCCTGCTCACAGCGATTTCTAACTACACAATAAATAAGTATTCAGTCACATTTAGGAGGATGATATTTTGAGAAATTACAGGTTATTGGTGGTGCAGATCCTTACGAGTTGGCTCCTTCTTAGATCCATGACGACCCGGTGAATCTTCCTTCAGTTGAATATCGCGATTTAGTCAACTAATATCAAATCATCAATATATTAATTTTCATTCCAGCAGCATCGAAGACGTTAAAATCAGGCAGTCAGCGCCCAAAGTGCCTTGGCTGGTAAAGTTCATGTTTATTTCACCTCTGACTTCAGTCAGCATCACATGCACCTGAAACCCCACCCGACAGTGATGTCACAGGGTCATGGTGTACACCTGGGCCACGTTCAGCCCCAACAAAACAAGGTTTTGAAAGCATTAAAAATTAGGTCCAATCCATTTCCCTTCAGATATGTATTGCCCCTCAACAGGCCACAACTGGGCAAAATTAAATAATGCTTGTTAAGCACTATAGCAAAAATAAATAACAAATGTATACACTCTTTGTAGTGCTGATAACAAAAGTATTAACTGATTATCAGGCACTGCTGGGATTTGGACCCAGGATCTCCTGTTTACAAGACAGGTGCTTTAACCACTAAGCTACAGCGCCTCCTACAGGTTTGCCTGTCATGTAAGATTACAATGAACTAGGGAACAGGGTTCCAACCATCCATCTTTGTCAAGCAGCTCCAGCAGGGGACCCCAAACTTCCCTTTTCAGAGCAACTGGGTGATCTCGAGGCGTTCCCAGGCCAGGTTGGAGATATAATCCCTCCACCTAGTCCTGGGTCTTACCCAAGACCTACTCCCAGGTGGACGTGCCTGGACTACCTCCCTAGGGAGGCCCCCACGAGGCATCTTGACCTGGTCACCAATTTCTCATTTTTGTATTGCAGCACACCCAGCTGCTAGAGCTTCTCAACGATCTGGAAGAGTGCTGGGCCCTGAAGCGTCCACCTCAGTCTGGTTCAAATGGTGACTGGTCCACCTGGTGGACTGAGCATCACTGGCTGTAGTTTAATGTTTGTGTTTCTTGTTGTTTAAACAAGTATAATATTACTGAAATGTAATTGGTAATGCGTTATATTACTGTGTTAAAGCAAAAAGGAATACATTACTTTATTTGCGTTACTTTTGTAACACGTTACTCCC
Source organism: Etheostoma spectabile (assembly GCF_008692095.1). Classification (NCBI taxonomy): domain Eukaryota; kingdom Metazoa; phylum Chordata; class Actinopteri; order Perciformes; family Percidae; genus Etheostoma; species Etheostoma spectabile. The sequence continues at coordinate 25,019 of NW_022605120.1, read as the reverse complement.
AATACTGCCAGTCAGTAAACTGTATGTTTAGCTTATTCTAGGTAAAAGTGAAATTGAGAATTAACATTATACCTACTAATGGAGGTGCTGTGGCTTAGTTGGTTAAAGTGCCTGTCTAGTAAACAGGAGATCGTGGGTTCAAATCCCAGCAGCACCTTGTTGTTGCCGAGATTACCTCAGTTTGCATACCATCATCATGTCCACCCAATCCCCCGGCTACCCATTAAACAGATCACTTTGCATTCAGTTTCGCAATCACCATAAAAATTGGTCAATCACTGAAATTTGAGCTTGTGTTGCTGCAGTCAGAGTATACAGTGCTCATCCTGAATGGGCCAGTATAGTGCATTAGAACTGCTTGTTGAATGGTCTATTAGCTTTGAAACCCCCCTTTCCCCACAGCTTTCAAATGTAAGTTGTGCACTCTTGGGGTCATAGCATGGATCAGGAACCAAAACGGACACATCTGGACTCAATGTGGGCACTGTACGGCAATATTTGACACGTTCAGACCATGAAGACAGTTATCACTTTATTTCCCATCTGGCAGGTATACTTGTGGACTCAGTTGGACATTTTGAAGATAATTGCACAATGTTGACCCAATTGTCAGTCTATTTCCCATCTGGCAGGGACATTTCTGGATTCAGGTGGACATTGTGGACATAAACATTGGTGGATCTTGATTCCCACCATAGGATTTAGCCTGTATTGCACATTGGGGTACAAGGTCAATAAGATGCCATAACATCTTGCGCAATGTATTGCCATTGTCAAGCAAATTGCCACCCTAGTGAATTTCTTCCATGTCTCCATGAATGCCTATATGTTTGGGCCCACAATTACAAGAGCAGCCGAAAACCCTAGTCAACCCAGTCCAAACCATCGCAGTAAGCCTCACTGGGTGTCCAAACTAAAATGATAGGAGGCAAGTTGGTAGACTCCTTACTGATGTTTATATCTGTACTCACAAGGCCCTGTTTTTAAAACACAAGTGTTACATGTGAATAATCAATGTGTGAGTAATCAGGAAGCTCACATAAAAGACAGTTGCAAGGTCTACTAAATGTTTAACTTTACAACCCGAGAGCGGCTGGAACCTTGGTTGCCACCTTCCATCAAAATGTGAATCACAGACCTGGGTAGAGAATCCAGTGTAGAGTGGCGCAGCGGAAGCGTGCTGGGCCCATAACCCAGAAGTCGATGGATCGAAACCATCCTCTGCTAATTGCTATGCTTTGTATCAGCAGAGTGTCTATTTCCTGTCTGTTGATATTTAACAAAGTTTCTGAAATGAAATACTGGAGCATAAAACAGTATACTGTACTACAGTACAAATACTTACTGTAAAACATGTACATTCCAAGTGCTTGTTGTGATAGTCTGAAAGAGAGAGTATACTGCTTAGTATTACACAGGAAGTTTGTGAAAGCTTGTAAAACATCAACCCTGGTGTCTCCAGTCAAGATATCAACATCATTTCTTTCAGAATAAACTGGGTTATTACAATATTTGTGCTGCACAATATATTTTGTGCACACTTGAATGTTAAAAAATGTTAAAAATGGTTGTAGGACCTTAAAGGGAACATGAATCTTCCAGATATGTATTGATATCACAGACAGAGCAGTACGAGCTGAGCCAGTCTCCTCTAAAACACTTCTCATATGTCCTGGGAGTCAAGAAATAAACATTAGAACTTATACAACTATGCATTTATTTTTAGCTTAATTTACCCAACAGAACAGCTTTGGAGTCATTGGAATGAGTTGAATGGTGGTCGTCTCGCTCCCCCCTAGCGCCTGTGAGCTGAACCCCCCCCCCCCCTCCCTTGGAACTTTCAGTCAGCGAGTCGCCGACTCAGTGGAAGTGTAGCGTGATATCAGGTCTTGCTAACAAGGTAGCGATGGATTTCTTTTGGTGTTTTTCACAGTATTGTCATGACAGAGCCGGTAAAAGGGAAACAGAAACTTAACCAGCCTTTAGATCCAAATACAAATAGGGCCAAAAAAATCACTGAATCAATCAGGATTTCCACATCACCTTCAACGCCCCGTATCCACTTGTAGAGTTGCCTAGCTTCAAGTATTTGCTGTATGTACTCAAACCTCGTAACAACATGCCATCCCGTCCACCGGGACCTCAGTGGACCGTTCCACCCCTTTAATACATGTCAATCAAGCAGAGCCTGTAAAGGCCACACAGTCTGATTGGTCAAGTGGAAACACCTGTGGGAGTGGAACATGGATGTGTAGAGATGGGCTTTCAATCAATGCACCTTTTTGACATGTCAAAGTAGGAAAAGCAAAGTAGAAATAAAAATGAATTATGGCTTAACTCGGTTTATATTTTTACACTAGACATAAGGTATTAAAAAGTCAAGAAAGTAGGTGTTAACCCTTTCAAGTAACTTTGTCCACCATGGACCAAACATACTTTGAGACTGACTATAACTTCATTCAATCAGAAAGTTTAGCATGTTTTGTTACCTTCACACATGTTAGTTTTTTACATATCTGCTACTACCACTCTGATCATATTCCCTTCTTCAATACTCAATAAAGAAGCAAAGAACAATCATCAACGACAGAGAGCATATGAAGTGAATCATTACTCTCTATCAACTTCATGCTCAGAAAGGAATATCACGATTCATCATCGTGGTCAGCGAGACCAAACACTTTAGAAACACACTCCTCAAGTTAGAAACTCTAGAAATGATCCCTGAAAGTATAGTCTTGGTTAGACTGGGGGGGGGGGGAACTGCATCTCATTCACTGCAGAGTGATTGTCACTCAGGGTTCAGAGGGACAGAAGCTAATCGTTACGTGCTCCAGATGACTCTGAGGTGAGAAAATCTATTTAGATCTTTAAGAAGACCGATATGTAGATTGAATTAGATTTTCAGTCACTGTTGTCTCAATACTTCAGTGTCAGCCTACTTATTCTCTACAATAAATGCTCCAGTCCTTTCTTTGCATTAATACTGGTTCTTAACATGCTTCCACTGGCTCAGATTATGGAAAACAACAAAATAAATTACCATAGTTATGCGGACGACACACAAATTTACATAACCTTATTGCCAGGGGACTGTAGGCCAATACATAAACTAATTAAGTGCATTGAACAAATTAACGGCTGGATGTGCCAGAACTTTCTGAAATTAAATGAAGGAAAAACTGAGGTGGTTGTTTTTGGAGCAAAAGAGGAACGATTAAAAGTCTGCGCTCAGCTTCAAACAACAATGTTAAAAACAACAGACAAAGCCAGAAATCTTGGTGTAGTCATGGACTCAGACCTGAACTTTAAGAGCCACATTAAGACAATTACAAAGTCAGCCTACCATCATCTTAAGAATATATCAAGGGTTAAAGGACTTATGTGTCAGCAGCATTTGGAAAAACTTGTCCATGCTTTCATCTTCAGCAGACTTGACTACTGTAACGGGGTCTTTACAGGTCTCCCTAAAAAATCAATCAGACAGCTGCAGCTGATTCAGAACGCTGCTGCTCGAGTCCTCACTAAGACCAAGAGACTGGATCACACCACTCCAGTCCTCACTAAGACCAAGAGACTGGATCACACCACTCCAGTTCTGAAGTCTTTACACTGGCTTCCTGTGTCTCAAAGAAGTTTCCATATCAGAAATTTGGGTTAACACTTTCATTGGATTTTGGAGTTTTTGGTTAATTTTATAGCATTTGGAGAAAAAACCTTTGGTAAAAGAATTTTTTTTAAGTGTAAAAAAGAGACAAAAATGTCAACAAATTTGAAAAGTGAAGTGTAAAAAAAAAGAAAAAGCGTTAAAAATGTTGGGAAAAACCCACAAAGATTTAAGAAGGAACATCAGAGGGAGAAGACGGGGACAGATCTGTGGGAGGAGATGGGGACAGATCAGAGGGAGAAGACAGGAACATATCAGAGGGAAAAGACCGGGACAGATCAAAGGGAGAAGACGGGGACTGATCAGAGGGAAAAGACGGGGACATATCAGAGGGAGAAGACAGGGACAGATCAAAGGGAGAAGACGGGGACTGATCAGAGGGAAAAGACAGGGACAGATCAGAGGGAAAAGATGGGGACAGATCAGAAGGAAAAGACGGGGACAGATCCGTGGGAGAAGACAAGGACAGATCAGAGGGAGAAGACAGGGACAGATCAAAGGACCAACACACAGACACTTTGATTCCTAATAATTAAACTGAAATAATAAATCTGTCTTCCAGGAGATGACGGGGACAGATCCGTCTGGAGAAGACGGGGACAGATCAGAGGACCAACCCAACATCATGAAGACAGAGACAGATCCTTTTATTCGTCCTTATTTCTTGTTGGAGAACAGAAGAACTCAGCTTTGTTTTTATTTTTCTGTTTGCGTCCGTTTTCAAACCCGAGCACCTTATTTAAGTTTTGTTTTATTTTGAAAGAGTGTAAAACAATTTCCTAATAAAACAGGTTGAACTATCTGAGGTTTATTCATAAAGTGTCTGTGCGTGTGCGTGTGTGTGTGTGTGTAAAAAAAAACAATGATTCAGTTTGAAATATATTTTCATCCACAAATTAATTTTAGTCTTCAAAGCCTCGTAGTAACTCATAGTATAGTACGTCAAAATATTCATAAAAAGACATAGTATAGTACGTCAAAATATTCATAAAAAGACATAGTATAGTATGTCAAAAAACTCATAAAAAGTCATAGTATAACGTGTCGAAAATTCATAAAAGTCACAGTATAACATGTCAAAAAGTCATATAAGTCATAGTATAGTATGACAAAATATTCATAAAATGTAATAAAAAGTCAGAGTATAGTATGTAAAAAATTCATAAAAAGTTGTTGTATAACATGTCAAAAATTCATAAACGTCATAGTTTAGTATGACAAAAATTCATAATATGTTAGATTAGATTAGATTCAACTTTATTGTCATTACACATGTACAGGTACAAGGCAACGAAATGCAGTTTGGGTCTAACCAGAAGTGCAATAGCAGTAAGTGCAGGATATATACAATGGTTCCATAAGTGCAAGACATGGATATGTAATGAATAAATATAGAAAAGAATACTATTATAAACAGAGTTTTACAGATGGGTTTGTCCTATGAATACAAAATATAGATAACAAGTATTGTGAGCAAGATTTACAGCTAGGAATTTGGTGGATATTACTATAATTCCAAATTTTTACAGATATGTGCAAATATAATATATATAATACATAATATACTAATGGTTTACAGATTTTACAGGTGAGTATGTACTATGAATATATATATACAGGCGGCTATTATTATTATTGACAGAATTTTTACAGATAGCTATAATAAGTTAGGCTAAAATGAGCAGTATAACAATGATTTAAAGGTGGTACAGATAAAGTAAAGTTTGGGCAGAAACTATCCGAGTTAAAGTGCAGTGGAAAGTAATTGCATATTACAGTTAAAGTACGGTAGTGCAGATGTAAATGTAAACAATTGGTACTGTAAATAAACAGTCAGCAGTGCAAATTGAAATGTAAGTAGTGCAAAAAGATGCCGATGTAAACAGTCGTTACTATAGTAACAGTCAGCAGTGCAGGTGAACATTATAATATTGCAGATAACAAAATGGAGGCAGGTGTGAGGAGGGAGAGGAGAGTCTATCAGTATATGAGGGGAGTGGGATCAATGAGGATTAGAGTTCAATAAAGAGACAGCTCTGGGGAAAAAACTGTTCTTTAGTCTGCTGGTCCTGGTCCGGAGGACCCTGAAACGCCTGCCGGAGGGCAGGAGAGAAAACAGTCTGTGGGCTGGGTGAGAGGAGTCCTTCAGGATGCTGCGAGCTCGATGCAGACAGCGTTTCTTCTGGATGTGCTCGATGGCGGGTAGTGGAGTCCCGGTGATGCGCTGGGCGGTTTTCACCACCTGCTGCAGTGCCTTGCGCTCTGCCACAGAACAGCTCCCATACCACACTGTTGCACAGTTGGTCAGGATGCTTTCTATTGCACAGCGATAGAAGTTCACCAGGATAGTCGAGGAAAGGTGATTCTTCCTCAGTGTCCTCAGGAAGAAGAGGCGCTGGTGAGCCTTCTTGACCAGGCAGGAGGTGTTGGTTGACCAGGACATGTCCGCCGAGATGTGGATCCCCAGAAACTTGAAACTGGAGACACGCTCAACCGCCATTCCATCGATGTGGATGGTGTCGTGCGTGCCTCTTGGCTCTTTTCTGAAGTCCACGATGAGCTCCTTGGTTTTGGTGGTGTTGAGGAGCTGGTTATTTTCAGTGCACCATGTGGCCAGGTGCTGGATCTCTTCCCTATAGGCAGTCTCATCGTTGTTGCTGATGAGACCAATCACCGTAGTGTCGTCCGCAAACTTGATGATGGAATTAGATTCGTACACAGGCTTGCAGTCGGAGGTGAAGAGGGAGTAGAGAAACGGGCTCAGCACACAGCCCTGTGGTACACCAGTGTTGAGTGTGATGGACGTGGAGCAGTTGGAGCCTGATCGAACATTCTGGGGTCTGTTGGTGAGAAAGTCCAAAATCCAATTGCACGTGGAGGTGTTGATGCCCAGGTCTCCAAGTTTGGCTATTACTACTGGGTGAATGCGTTCAGAAAATGAAGAACATTGTTCAGAAAGCTTAATGAAGCTTCATTTGACCATAACTATTAACTACCTGAAAGAAATTAAATCTCTGGAAATATTATGACCTAAGCAATTAGACAAAATAGTGCAACGTAATTTTGAACCGCTCCTAGAAAGAAACCATAGGTAGCCATTGAATTCGAAACTTCTGAAGTTATTGTTGATCTCAGAAACAATGATGAACGACACCATCCTATCACAACGCCCATGTTTGTGCCTTTGTTATGCAAATACTCTGGAAGTCTACTTATTAAGAGTATGCATTCCCATTTTTCCCAATTGATTGTAAAAAGCCTTCCTGAGATTGTTGATCTCAGAAATAACCGTAGAATCACAACTTCCATGTATGTGCCTGTGTTCAATCACCTGCCACTGTATTTTCAGCATCAGATGTGTTTTTTTATTTTAAAACACCTGCGCCGTGTGAGGGTTGAACTCACGACCTTCAGATTACGAGACTGACGCGCTGCCTACTGCGCCAATGAGGCTATGAACGCAATTGCAATGGTTGGGAAAGTTTCAGAAATACTAACAATTTGGTCGTCAATCTTAATAAAAACAATGTATGTGGAGACCTATGTATTCACACAAAGCCTAAGATCAACCCTAGATGCTTTGTCATGACCCAGAACGTATTTGTCCACTTTCTCATCTTCTCATCTTTCTCACCAATCAAACTCAAAGCTCCCTTCCATTTTTTGCCAATCCTGAGAGACTTCATATCCATTTCTTGTCAATCAAAAAGGCGCCTCCTCTTGGCAACGCCCATCTCCATTTCCTACCAATCCAAACGCATTTTCTGCTTAAGAGAGACTTTGCATTTATAATTTGGAACTAACGAAGGCAAGGAGGTCTTCTCTGATATTATCTCTGGAAACAATAATAATTCATGTGCTTTGTTTGCTACTGTCGATAGGTTAACAAACCCTCCAGTACCAGTAGCATCTGAACTGTTATCTAACAAGGCCTGCAATGACTTTGCCTCCTTCTTCAAAGACAAAATCCAGAAGATTAGACAAATAGTCAGTGCCTCCATATCCAGTACAGGATATGTGTTGTCACAGTGTTCAAGCAAAACTAGTTCCAATATGAAAGAATTTCATACGATCAACCATAAAAACCTGTGAAGCATGCACGCTACCACTGAGCTACATCCCCTAAAGATTGTCAGATCCAGGGGGGCCCCGTGTTATCACATTCACATTCACACAATGAGAAGTGCCCATGGCTGTGGCAGCTCCCTTCGATAGCTCAGTTGGTAGAGTGGAGGACTGTAGAGGTATAGAACTGAAATCCTTAGGTCGCTGGTTCAAATCCGGCTCGAAGGAGCACCTTTTTTCCAGAGGCTACCTTCAAGGATCAATAAAGTGTTTTTGATTCTGATGTACAGATGGATGGTTGACCTAAAAGCACAATACTTCTTCCCGAGACATAACAAGAAACAAAAAAAAAATAGGTGTGGGAGACAGAGTTAAGCCCTGACAGAATAGAGAACTACAGACAAACCATGTGAAATAGTGCCAAGTGTGACCAGAAGAACTGGAAAAAAACTAGAACTATAAAGTACAAACCTTTCTTCAAGAAATCTTTATCGTGCTCACAAGGGCCCTTATTTATGAAATGTGCATACGACCTAAAACAGGCGTATGGACGGGGGTACGCCGGTTCCTACGCAGAGTACGGCATTTATCAATTTGAACGTGAGCGTGGGCTGCGAAACAAATCTCACGTCTGGTCCCACCTTCATGAGCCGTCTCTCTGCCTGCATATTTGAGTGGGATGCAGGGGACCTCTCTCTGTTACAAGCAACTAGGAGGGGCAAACGGAAGGGACCTCATGGTGGTGCCACTGCTGGACCAGGTGCGCATGGAGCACATCAAGAAGGGCCCTATCAAGAAGGGGGGTGTTGTCCTGACCAAGTATGGCTGTGCCAGAGGGTCCACGTCTCTGGAATTCTTTCATTGCTACCTGACCAGGTTCATTCTGTCTAAGTAGTATGTGTTTCATGATCGTACTTTTGTTTTTGAATGGTAAATGAACAACTGTGCTGGAATTTGTAATCAAAAACATGACCTTTCCCATTTTGACAAACTGTTTTGATCACTTGAGGTATTTCAATGGTCTTTGGTCTTGGACAGTTACCTTCCAATCTAAAACTGTATATCCTATTGTCTCTGGAACAATAGTTGACAGTTGGAGGAGTAATGGCTCTTTACAGTGAATATGCAAAAGAAGATGTTCACAAGTTCAGCCCAGGTAAATGCTCAGCCCATATTCACACGGACCTAAACCTACTGCTGGTTACAATATTCTTAACTCAACAATGCCAGAGAAAAATGACAAAGAGTGACAACATTTTCCAATAGAGTATTGGCTTTTTCCTTGCGAAAGTTTTATTCCAATGTCATTGACAAATATACCGTTAGTTACGGTCCCTGTGTTTCTCACGATGTGGAGAACTGATACTTGTAGGTAGTGTGGCCGAGTGGTCTAAGGCGCTGGATTTAGGCTCCAGTCTCTCTGGAGGCGTGGGTTCAAATCCCACCACTGCCATTTGCTGATGTTACATAGGTGGAGGACAAACCATATGTTGACTTGATTTTGTATCAGTTACATTATACTCTTATGACATAGCTTGGTGAAGTGACTAAAGTCATTAGTGGCAACGTATTAGACTCCTTGCTGAATCTGTTGTTTTTATCTTTACTGGCAATTCCCTGTTTTTAAATGAACACCCAATCTTAAGTGTTCAATGTGAAATACTCATTCATCAACAAAATTGTCGGTAACTATGACAGGGCGCATACGCTACCTATACCATCCAAAGACTGAGACTGCAGGTATATGTTATATGCCCGTATATGTTTAACGTGTTCATATGTTCTGTTAATTTTCACAATGTTTAAAATCTTCAGTTAACCTAGTCATTCTCCATTTCCCCACAGTAATCCCTCAGCTTTCTTGTGCGCACATTTTAACATCTAAAACTACGGTGCCATTCCTCGCCTAAAACAATCTGAGTCATTCCAGTAAGTGAAAAGGAAACTCACATCTACAAAGACAAACTTGATATATGTGACTCCCTGATGGTCTAGTGGCTAGGATTCGGCGCTCTCACCGCCGCGGCCTGGGTTCAATTCCTGGTCAGAGAATCAGGACTTGACAGATACAGATGTAACATTTGAAAGAGAAACTTTTTGGTTAACTTAGATATGTCAAATTCTTCCTCATTAGTTTAACGCTAGAACCCCAACACTTTTAAAGAGTATCATTTCCTTTAAATCAGACCCCCGACAACTGATGTATCCTTTTGTCGTCTTTGATGGGTTATAAATACTTCATCTGCAATGATATCAAAATTCATCTAACAATTATTTTCCTTTTTCAAACAGTAACTAAACCCCTGACCAACATTTTTTGCCTGATAACCAATGTATGTGAGTGTCAAGTAAAGTTATTGTCGGATTCAGGTCCAAATGTGGACATTTTAGTGCAATTCAAAGGTGCATAACAGATTGCTTTCTACTTACCTGGAGCGATGCAGAGCAGGGGGGGGGGGCAACTAGTCAAGGAACAGCAAGAGACTTGGTATTTAAGAATACAAACTGACTACGTGACAGATGTGTAATCTGTCATCTCCTGCCTTCTGAAGCTCTAGCCAGGTGCCATTCCTCTTCACCATCTACACCACAGACTTCAACTACCACACAGAGTCCTGCCATCTTCAGAAGTTTTCTGATGACTCTGCGGACGAGGCTGAGTACAGAGTACCCTGGTGGGGGACTTTGTTACATGGAGTGAGCAGAACCATCTACAGCTCAACGTGACAAAGACCAAGGAGCTGGTGGTGGATCTAAGGAGAGCCAAGGCAGCAGTGAGCCCTGTTTCCATCCTGGGGGTCAGTGTGGACATTGTGGAGGACTACAAATACCTGGGAGTGCACTTAGACAATAAACTGGACTGGGCCAAGAACACTCAAGCCCTCTACAGGAAGGGCCAAAGCCGTCTCTACTTTCTGAGGAGGCTGAGGTCCTTCAACATCTGCAGGACGATGCTGAGGATGTTTTATGAGTCTGTGGTGGCCAGTGCTATCCTCTTTGCTGTTGCATGCTGGGGCAGCAGGCTGAGGGTAGCGGACGTCAACAGACTCAACAAACTGATCCGCAAGGCCAGTGACGTCGTGGGGGTGGATCTGGACTCTCTGTCGGTGGTGTCAGAGAGGAGGACGCTGTCCAAACTACATGCCATCTTGGACAATGTCTTGCACCCACTCCATGGCTTGCTGCTAAATCACAGGAGCACTTTCAGTGATAGACTCATTCTCCCAAAATGCACCACAGAGCGCCACAGGAAGTTGTTCCTGCCTGTGGCCATCAAACTTTATAACTCCTCGCTCTAAGACACTCAGAGAGGTTAAAACTGGACAATATTATCTGTATTATCTGTTTTGTGCAATAACACTGGCCTGACATGTGTGCAATACTCAACTGCTACAATTATTATTATTATTATTATTATTATTTTACTTTTTACCATTGCAATTCCTAAATTATGTTAATTATGCAAATAATGTATAGTAACATTCTTTTAACTATGTAAATACCGTACATGTCCACACTCCTTATATTTCTTTGTTTGTATTTCTACTCTGATATTTATACTATATACTATGATATTTATAATATTTGTGCAACTGCAACACAGAGTTTCCCTTCGGGGATCAATAAAGTATTTCTGATTCTGATTCTGAAGGCAATTAAAACTGTTAACATATGGTCTTCATTATCTTTGTAACGGCCTTTAAGCTTCCCCTGGCAAAATTGTATTGTATTATGTTCATTATGTTTGTATTAAATACTTTTATATGTCATTAGTGTTCTGTTTTCTATTTTTGCAATAAAGATGACATGAAGAAAAAGAAAAAACCCACTGCTGAACAGCTTTGTTTTCATAAATCACATGTGTGAGCCTGCTGGCTCTGGGAGGCGGGGCTTAGGCTCCCATTGGATGTTCCTATCACGGTATGAACCCTTGGAAAGGGAACGTGATTGGCTACAACTGGCATGATTGGCGTGTTGATAGCCAATGAGAGCTGTTTCTAAGATGGCCGCTCAGGGAGATGACGCAGCGTATTGGCGCTCCACAGTGGGAGCGCTTGCTGGACGTCGGGGGCTGCCCCGGGGTGAAAACTAAACCGGAAAAGGCGGGGATAGTTTGATTGTGTAGGCAGCAACATGAGGAAAACAAACATACCCAGCAACACGGTGCAGGGCGAGGAGACGGAACGAGGTTGGCACGTGAAGTTAGCAGCTAGTTAGCACGGACTCTACAGGACAATACTCCCAACCTGGATGAATTCTTTACATCTGGGGACACTTCCGGACTACAGGAATATTAACAAGCCAGGAAAGGACGGGGGTGAAGGTTTAGGAGCGCCTACAGGTAGGGAAGCGGCATCATTTTCTCCTTTTCTTCTTCTTTTCTTCAGTATTATGAGCACTAAGATGATGAATACTGTTCCAGTAAAATGAATGGTTGAACTGCAGAGAATGGACCAATCAGACTGGAGAGGCTGTTCCGTTTCATAATGATAGCCACTGGCCCAGCAGCACGAGGCTTTGAACGCACCTTTGTTCCTTTGATGTTGATCCGGTGTTCCGGTTTAACGAGAGTCCATGGGCGTTTCTCAATATGTGTTCTTCTATGGACTTGTGTCCTTGTGTTCTTGTGAAACGTCATGTTTGGTGGCCAAAGTACTGACCATAGACCGTTAAAATAAGTGGACAGAGCATCCGGTTTCGAAAAGTGCAACCACTGCGGAAGTAACTTAAACCTGCATTCTATCTGAATTCCTGCAGAGGGCGACACGCGTGGTTGCAAAAGAGGTTGGTTTCAATAGAAGTCTATGGAGAAATGAGCCACTTCTCACTTGATTTATTACCTCAGTAAACATCTTCATAATTAGTTTATGGTCTCAATCGCTAGTTCTAAGTATTCTGCAATACAGAATGATGTTCATTTTTGAAATTACGGTCTCGTTGATTTTAAAATCGGCGATAAAGCCGGGGGTGTTTTAGGGCGTGGCTACGATGTGATTGACATTTCTCGGCCTGTCAATCATGACAGAGTGTTAGCAAAGCTTGTCCACGGCACGTGAACTTCATTTTGAGGGTTGACTACGTTTCATCGCTGTGACTGTGACACTTTGGTTGGATAATAATGTGTTGTTCAGCGGTCGGTTGCACGGCAAGACACTCAAAGGAATCGGCAGTTCAGTTTTTCCGGTAAGTAAAATTATATTTTGTTTTAATACAGTTTTTCGTTAGCCAACGTTAGCATCTCAATTAATATCAGTTAGCTAGCTTCTAGATTGCACCTTGCTAAGCAAGCTAGCGGGTTAACTAATAAGGCCATGCAGACTGTATAAACGCATGCAGTCTATGTATAAACGTATTAAAATATATTTAATGTTACAGTCGAATACAGTAGGTATGCACCGATCTCGCCAACGATCTCGCCTGTGATCTGTTGATCTGTAATAGGTGGTATGAGTGCTATTCGATGCGCAAGTAATGGTAATGTTAGCTTAAAATCAAAGCCTGATGTAGCTAGCGTTATATTGCAAATTCATAAACCCTATTAGCACGGGGTAAGATCATCGTGGAACAGCGTGTGATTCAGACATAACCCCTCACATCTGAGTTTCGTGTGGCGGATTTGTACGTCAAACGTAGACCTGCTTTTGAGTCAAATATATGTATCCCGAAAGTTTGGGCAACGTTACCCGGAGGCGGGCGAAAGACGGCCATGGCGAGGCCTGCGCACCCCACCCCAGTCGGGGCTGCGGATCTTTCTGGGCGAGAGGTTACAGGCACCCTGTCACCCTCGCCGTGGCAGCACCCACCCAGCGTCACCATCACCACACGGACTAAGCTGCGGGAGGGAGCGCGTTGACTTGGAGACGGAGGTCTCCGGGCGGGGGAGTGGGTCAGATTGTTAGCGATAAAATGGCGCACATGAAACAATTAGACATTATTGTAAAGTTACGTTGGGGTATGACATTATATTAATCTATTAAATATACAGTTCAATCATTTTCATTACAGATGCATGCAGCAGATGTGGTGCCTTGTTAGTGTAAATTGATAGTATATACACCTTTGGGATGTGAGTTCTAAATGCACAACATGAATTTATTTCCAAACAGACTTCCTGTTGATGAGGCCAGGCTGAAGCAATGGTTGGTGAACATGAGGAGAGAGAGACCAGCAAATGGAACCACAAAAAGTCACGTCTGCAGTTCACACTTTGAGGAAGATCAGTTTTTAAGAGACAAGCAGGTATTATTAATTTAAATAAATAATTTAGTGTGTGTCTCATAAATTAGCTCATATATTAATATAATTAATTGTGATCTACCGTGCCTTAACTACATGTTTGTCTTTTACTGGAACTACAAAGGTATCCACACTGAAAACTGAATGAGCAGAGCCTCCAGAAGGAAGACCTGGTGTATAGAGCCTCCAGAAGGAAGACCTGGTGTATAGAGCCTCCAGAAGGAAGACCTGGTGTATAGAGCCTCCAGAAGGAAGACCTGGTGTATAGAGCCCCCAGAAGGAAGACCTGGTGTATAGAGCCTTCAGAAGGAAGACCTGGTGTATAGAGCCCCCAGAAGGAAGACCTGGTGTATAGAGCCTCCAGAAGGAAGACCTGGTGTATAGAGCCTCCAGAAGGAAGACCTGGTGTATAGAGCCCCCAGAAGGAAGACCTGGTGTATAGAGCCTCCAGAAGGAAGACCTGGTGTATAGAGCCTCCAGAAGGAAGACCTGGTGTATAGAGTCTCCAGAAGGAAGACCTGGTGTATAGAGTCTCCAGAAGGAAGACCTGGTGTATAGAGCCTCCAGAAGGAAGACCTGTTGTGTAGAGCGGCGTATTTGGTGCCATTTCATCTGGATGTGGAAACCAGAGCGTTGACCACATCCAAAGTTCTCAAATGTGTTCTGATTGTAAAAATGCCAGAAAATCATTTTTGGTTCAGCTTCTTCTGCTGGAAGGATGGACCAACTTTTGGCACTTGGTAGTTAGAGGTTCAATTTCTTGTGGTTGACTTAGTTTCTGCTGTAGTTTGATAGGTGATAGTAACATTAAGTAGTTTTGTGGATTAAAACTTTTATAAATATTAAACTGGAATAAAATAATATACTCTAGCAGTCACCACTTTCACAGGTGAAAGTATGTTTGGTAATTTCACATAAAGGGTCTTGTATATTTTATGTATTTATGTACTGTTAGAATTAAATATTGACATTGCATGTCCTTGTATGGTTTTTAGTTTTCATACTTTAAAAATGTCAGTAACTAATGATTAAATCAAATGTACCTGATACATTTGATTTAATCATTAGTTACTGACATTTAATAAGTTGTTTAATTCTCCTTTGCAATTTGTGATCATACGCTAGGATTTTACAATAGCCCTGCACAGATTAAACAGCACCTAGTGCATTTTCAATTATCTACTAAAAATGTTCAAAATACACAAGAAAAGCAAGTATGGTAACATTTATGTGTATTAAAGCCAAAATAGAAAGACACTTTTAATCAATTACAAATTCTATAAAATTACCAATGTCTTCTTGTATGACTACAATGCTGGATGTTCCTATAGTTACTTCAGAAAAACAACAAATGTAGCTTTAGAAGGACCTTTATTTCACATTGAAATGGGCATCAACTTAAAAAAAAATACATTAACCAAACACTAAAGATTTTTAAAAATATATGAATTAAATAATGTAGTTCACCTTTTACAAGAGTAAATTCCATACATAAAACACTGCTGTGGGTTAAGGTAAAGGCAAACTTAACTGTCACAAGACATGTCTGCATAATAAAGAGGTCGTTGAATCTCTGTCACACTGTTAATTACAGTAGAAATGGTTGACATTACAAATCACAATATAAAAATACAGCTTAACATTTAACTCTTACAGCACTTGTGCTATCATGCCTGGATACTGCAGGTGGAGGTGCTGCAGGTCCTCCTCCATCCCTGCGACGAGGTTGACGCCCTTGACATGTCTCAGGTCATTCCCGCCACAGTGAATAAGGAGGACGTCCGGGACAGCTCTTCCTTGTAGGGACTGGTAAAAGAAAGGGAGAAGTCTCTTCCACCGCAGACCAGCCAAGCAAATATTTTAAGCTATAGAGAAAAAGGATAAATGAACAGCACTCTTAATTACACACTATTTGAAAATGCATTATTACCTAGGCTTAGTTGTAAAAAAGTCTGATTAAAGTTTAATGTTATACAATATATAGCAAAAGAAAATTAACTAATACTATTGCTTATTTCTGGGGCATTGGGGGGGTGAACATGCCATCGTGGCTCTCAGCACTCTTATTTCTAAAGGAATGAAAGAATCATCAATTTCCATTTGAGCCCCTCAAAGTTAAATATCTATATACACTAGCATGTAACTACTTCATTAATTATCCAGGAGAATACACATGAATCAACAACAGTCCATTGTTCTTTAGTGTAACAGTAACTTAGTTAAAGGAGCTTATTTCTGCTAACATTAGCTCTTAACAGCATGTCAAGGTTAAATGCCCCAACTATAGACTGACAGGGCAAACAGTAGCACATTATCGGTGCATTATGGTTATTACAGTTAGCCAAATGTTATAAGAAACTTGGTTATACATGTGCTAATAGCGTTACATAATGATAAGCATTGACAATCGCCGTTTAGCATTTCGCTGACACTACGTTTAAATTACAAGAAGTAAACTTCGATTAAAAAAATTAACGTTAGCATGTTTTACCATAGCTAGTTAAGCGGCAAGCTAAAGTTACAGACAATTTACATGGTAACTTCAGATACGTTTACTTTGCAATGTGACTCTTATATGTTATATGACCATAGACTATATGGGACAAAGATATACTTAAAACCTAGTGAAGCTAAATCTTACCTTGAATTATTCAGCTGCAGTTGCAACCACATTAGCAGTGAAAGTGGTTAGCTAAGGTAAGGGTAGAACAGCGTTGCTAACTCTCAGCTAACGTCAGTCAGATCCCGCCCATAGACTGTATATCCCGCCCACCGGTCGGTGGCTCCTCTCTCACTCCGCCCTCTGCTCTAAAATCGTCACATCCGCAACCAAGATGGCTGCGCCCATAAACGCAAACTCGACGACTCATTTCTGATCTCCACAAACCAATGGGTGACGTCACACATGCTCTGTCCATTCATATTAACGGTCTATGGTACTGACCCAATACACAAGTTAGCATTTCGCCAAGAACAGTTAAAATCCCCGGATGTGATCTCGACACGCCCATTTTACCGAGGATACATCGGATGGTAACTTGTGTGAACTTGGCCGGGCAGGTATCCCAGCATTCAATTCGGGTGTAAAGTGCTTATGTTTTCCGGTACACATATTTTCACAATTTACGTCTATTATTCAATCAATAAATTCATTTTTAAGATGTTTTAAGGCGAGAAATCAGCGGTGTAGATTTTGAATATAGGCAGTTCAACGAAAATTGATGGTGAATTAAAAAAGCCTTCGGAGTTTGAAAGCTCCGCAAACCCCGGCGGGTGAGCTTGCTACGCCAGCCGGGAATGACTCTCGCGAGCCGGTTTTGTCAGTCAGCTCACAGCCCCTCTGGCCCCACGTCTAGACAGACCACTCTGGCCCCACGTCTAGACAGACCACTCTGGCCCCACGTCTAGACAGACCACTCTGGTCCCACATTTAGACAGACCACTGCAGCAAAGCCAGGTCCACAATTGTAAGATATTTTAAACAATTTCTTCCGCTGTCATATATATATCTGTCCTCTTCATCCTGGCTCTCCTCCCTCTCAGGCTCCTCTTCTGCCTCTCGGTAACGTATACAGACGGCAGTGCCTAACTTTACCCAGTCCATCTATAATTTTAATACCTATTTTAACGTTTCTTTTCTGCTTTCAATTAAAATTGAATCCCGAACAAGGTTACAAGGACTTTTTCCCCGCCGTTGTCGGTATTTATATAGTTATTGGCCCGTGATACTTAATAGCACTTTAAATGAAAACCTGGAAGACTAAACAACAAAATAACAAGGCGGTGTGAAGGGTGACCGTCCTGTGAATACACACATCAAAGCTAACCATAAAGTGGCAAGCGCCCTCTTTGCTGGGGGTGTTGCGCAATAACAGGAAGAACGCTTCGTCTCAAAACTGTCAACAGCGTTTTGTTTGCTTCTGAACTTCAGAGTTCAGTCTCCCAGGTACAGCTAGCAAGTACGGTCTCCCCAAGAACACAAGTCCGTTCTTTGCTTACTTGGTATTGAGAAACGCCCAACAATGGCGGTTTGTTTTCTCACTCTCTGATGCCGTGATTCTGCTTTCCAGGTTGGTACTCGGTAAAAATGACAACAGACGGTTTCCTTCTGCCGTGTGTGTGGTGGACTGAAGCTGTGGGGGGTTAGTTATGGAGTTTATGATGTGTAAAGGCGAGCTAAAGAGCCGCGTTTGTAACCGCGGGAAACGGGTTTTGTAAACAATAGAGCTCGCGGCTAGCTAACAGGTGTGTATCGGGGTGGGACCATAGACAGTTAAAGAAATGGACCAACAGGTCCCGTTGTTTCCATGGAGACCAGTGAAGTCTATTAGAAGCTCTTTCCCGGTGATGCTGAGCGTTACTGCGCAGCCTCCAACTGAGCTTGAAGACGTAGATGTGACGTGAGCAACCTGTCTGAAAGCTGTAAGTCTTCTGGTAGCTGTGCAAGAGAAATCTCAATCATTCCCAATCAGCAGAGACGGAGAGGTAGGTATATGTTAGTACAGTGGTTCTCAACCGGTGGGGCGCGCCCCCCCGGGGGGGCGCGGACTCTCTCCCAGGGGGCCCGAGTAGACTACAGGATGGGAGGGGGAAAAAACTGTGCTCAACCACGGGAGCTGCCGTGAGCCCCTCTTATGAAGATAAATTTGGTGCAAAAGTGAGAGCGCGTAGATGCGATGTGAGCACTTGTAAAATATGACTTGAGAGCTTGTGAAAAAAATCTGTACCCGTGTTTTTTTTCACTTGAGTCACTTTTCCATTACAACCACAACTCAGTGATTACGACCTCTGGAATCTGTCGCTGCAGTGTGCTCTCTCCATCACACAGCGGCGAGTCTGCGCTCTCCAGTTTTGCAACACTTCTTGCGATACATTTGGTGCAAAACTAATTTGTACCTGTGGACTTAGTCTGTGGAGCTCTGAGCCAACAGGACGGCCGGAGACAGCAGGGTTTCTATCGACTGATGAGGGACAACTCTGTCCGGCTTATTTATGTAGCATGAAAGCTAGCGTTAGCTAACTAGCAGCCAGCACGCTTCTAAATACAATACCTTTTAATTATCTCAACACTTATAACAGTCCAGCTGAAACACTGGCGGTGAGCTCCAGGTCCTGCAGCCGAAGACGGACCGCCGTCAGTGGGGCTCGGCCAACATGGAAACACCGCTAGAAAGCTCCGCTGCCGACCTCGACCTGATCTGATCTCCAGCGGGACACGGAGAGCTCCAGACCCGGTAGCAGCGGCACAGCCTCCCTGGAGCCCACCGCCAGTGTTGGTGGAATTGCATTTAGCGAACTAACCCCGCTTATAAATAAATACATTTCAGTTATCCCACAAAGCCTCACTTTTAATATCGGGGTAATTTTGTGGCTCAGTTTTTCAACCTATCCGCGAGCTACCAGCTGCGCATCGGAGTGTGAATGTGTGTAAATGGTTATCTGATGAGCAGGTGGCACCTTACGGCAGCCCCGGTCACAGTGTATTTTGTGTGTGAATGGTGAATGTTTCCTGTAGATGTAAAAGCGCTTTGAGCAGTTGACTGGAAAAGCGCTATAAAAATACAGCACATTTACATTTACATTTAACACTTTTAACAGTCAAACTGAAACACTGCTGGTGAGCTCCAGGTCCTGCAGCCGCGGACGGACCGCCATCAGTGTGTATAACGCCTGACTTTTAAATTAAATTGTATTTATTTGTAAGTGTGCTTGTTGGTTAGTCGGCTAACGCTAGCTTGCTATTCAACCAACACTGGCGGTGGGCTCCGGGGGGGGGGGGGGCTGTTCCGCTGCACCGGGTCTGAAGCTCTCCGTGTCCCGCTGGAGATCAGATCACGTCGAGCTCGGCAGCGGAGCTTTCTAGCGGTGTTTCCACGTTGGCCGAGCCCCACTGACGGTGGTCCGTCTTCGGCTGCAGGACCTGGAGCTCACCGCCAGTGTTTCAGTCGGACTGTTATAAGTGTTGAGATGATTAAAAGGTATTTACAGTATTTTAAAAAAGCGGGCTGGATGCAAGTTAGCCAACGCTAGCTAGCTAACGTCCTGTTGGCTCAGAGCTCCACAGGTACCAATTAGTTTTGCACCAAATGTATCGCAAATGTATTGCAAGTGTTGCAAAACTGGAGAGCGCAGACTCGCCGTTGTGTGATGGAGAGAGCACACTGCAGCGACAGATTCCAGAGGTTGTAATCACTGAGTTGTGGTTGTACTGGAAAAGTGACTCAAGTGAAAAAAAACACGGGTACAGATTTTTTTCACAAGCTCTCAAGTCATATTTTACAAGTGCTCACATCGCATCTACGCGCATATTTGTGTGAGGCAGGATTCTCAAAAATGACTGCACTCAAAACTAAATACCGTAATCGTGCACAAATCGAGGATGATTTGAGGCTATGTTTATCAAACATTGAGCCAAGAATTGAGGATCTTTGCAAGGCAAATCAGGCTCAGGTCTCACATTAATATCACCAACCTGCAAGCTTCTTTAAAAAATGCAGATGATGCTACTATTAGACCTAGTGATAATAACAATAATAAAGCATAAATTAATATCAGAGGTCTGGTGCCAATTCCCAATTATAGCAATAGCCTAGTAATGATAATAGGCCTACTGATGATGATGATGATGATGATGATGATGATGATAATGATGATAATAATAATAATAACAATAATAACAACAATAAAGCATGTAACCTCATATAAATATATAGCAATAGCCTATTAATGATAATAGGCCTACTGATGATGATGATGATGATGATGATGATGATAATAATAATAACAATAATAACAACAATAAAGCATGTAACCTCATATAAATATATAGCAATTGCCTAGTAATGATAATAGGCCTACTGATGATGATGATGATGATGATGATAATAACAATAATAACAACAATAAAGCATGTAACCTCATATAAATAAATATATAGCAATAGCCTAGTAATAATAGGCCTACTGATGATGATAATGATGATGATGATGTTGATGATGATGATGATGATAATAATAATAACAATAATAACAACAATAAAGCATGTAACCTCATATAAATATATAGCAATAGCCTAGTAATGATGATAGGCCTAATACTACTCATAATAATACTAATAATAATACTACTAATAATACTAATAATATCTGCAAGCTCACATTAGAAGTCTGGTACTACTGCCAATTATAAAAAAAGCCTATGATAATAGGCATACCTACTGCTACTGATGATGATAATAATATTAATAATAATAATGTGGGTAATAGCCTGCCTATCTGTCTGTTTGTCGGTCGGTCGGTCGGTCGGGGTGTGTGGGGCGTAGAGCACTAGGGCCCCAACTGCAATGAACCAGCTTTGGGGGGGCCCAGCTTGCAAAAGGTTGAGAACCCCTGTGTTAGTAGATAACATAGGTACAGGCTAATTACTGCTTACTAACATGCTAGTTAACATTAACATAGGCACAGGCTATTTACTGCTAACTAACATGCTAGTTAACATTAACATAGACACAGGCTAATTACTGCTAACTAACATGCTAGTTAACATTAACATAGACACAAGCTAATTACTGCTAACTAACAGGCTAGTTAACATTAACATAGGCTCAGGCTAATTACTGCTAACTAACAGGCTAGTTAACATTAACATAGACACAGGCTAATTACTGCTAACTAACATGCTAGTTACTGTTAACATAGGCACAGGCTAATAACTGCTAACTAACATGCTAGTTAACATTGACATAGACACAGGCTTATTACTGCTAACTAACATGCTAGTTAACATAGGGTTGTGTGTGTGATTCTGGGTGCTGGTGCTTCCATTCCCTGGTAATGAGTTATTTTGTTGTTTTTAACGTATCCTGACAGGATTGTTAATGTTAAAATGTTGTTTAACTCTTAAAGGGGAGTTCCTCCTAAAAGTTCAGAGTACTAGAAAAGGAATATATTATAAGTTGAACTATTGTCCCCAGGTGTATGATGGTTCATGTTTTGACTCTGAAGTCGTTTGAATATTTATTTCCAGCCAAAGAGGGTTTATGATTTCCATGATGACATTAGTAGTAGTAGTAGAGTTTTGGAGGTAGAAAGAAGAGAGATATATTATTATTGAAACGGTACAGTAAGGGTGATATTTATTTTGGTAAGGACGAGACTTTTTCTGGGAATTTGAGTGAGGAAGATTTTGCCCACTGAAGAATGGGGAGTAAAGAAAATGGTGTTCCGGTTCTTAAATTAAAGTGAAACATGTTTCCACGAGGGGAATGCTGTTGTTGAGGACTGTTTTATGCTTTTGTGTTTGCGTGAATTTGTAATAAACAGAGATTTGGAGACGAGGACGGCGGTTCGTTGTCTCACTCACTGACTCCGTGATTCTGCTTTCCAGGGTTTCTCCTATGAGAGTTAAGAAGTGAACCCCAATCAAGAAAAATCATTTGTTACCCCGGTTAGTCGATTTGAAACCACCGCCTTGGGGCAGACGTCAAGCTGGCGACCGGAGCAGGAAAGGAGGAATTAGAGGAGCTTGCAGCAATGAAGGAGGAAGAGGAGGAGCAGCCTGCAGCAGCAGTGAAGGAGGAGGAGGATTATGTGGTGGAGAAGGTTTTGGACCGCAGAGTGGTGAAGGGAAGAGTAGAGTTTCTGCTGAAATGGAAGGGGTTCTCAGAGTAAGTATGAGTCTAGAATATTAATGCTTGGTGTTCTTGGTCCTGAGATACATAAAATATTTACATAATGCAAATAAGTGTCAGCATGGTATCATGCCCTCAAAGTTGAAGGTTTGGTGTTTTGACACTATGTTGCAGACCACAAATAACCTTACAAGATGGAAATAGAAAAATAGATAACCTTAGAAATAGAAAAATGAATAATAGGAATGATATTCAGCGTGAGAATGGATTGTCTAAAAAACAAAGTGAGGAGATGTTCTTCTTTCCAGTGAGGTATAACACATGGACCACCAAGACAACCTGGACCTCGACCTTATTACCGAGTACATGCAGAGACACGAGGAGACGAGAGAGAAGAAGAAGGGCAAGAGGAAAGGTGTCAGGGAGGAGGAGGTGAGTGAAGGGAGAGGTAGGGCTGCACAATAATCAAATTTTAATCGCAATCACGAGTTTGGCTTCCACGAAGCGTTTTTTTTTTTTTAAAGCGTCATTTCATAGAACACTCCGGGATTTTTTTTGCAAAGCCCATCTACCGCTACTACATGATCAGTTGTTCCCTGCACTGTGCAGCGTAGTTTCTAGATGTAGACAGTCACAGAAGACAGAGTAACGGGAGGAAAACTCAACAGATAGCAGTCGGTTATACGTCGGTCTCGAGGTTTACCAGTTTACCAGTAAACGCAACATTTTGTCCCGTCTGTGTTGTTTTTCAGACAACAGCAGTAACCGGTGCTAGTTAGCGTCTGTTAGCTGTTAGCTCCTCTTGGACGCACCGATGCTAATGTCCTCGCATCCGCTGCAATGCTGTTTATATGGATATGGTTTAATTTTGCGTTACATGACCCATTTCTTCTGTAAAGCCGTGCCTGTGTTGGATCTCTCTTCTACTCTCTCTCTCCTCTTACTCCGCCCCCGGCCACACAGCGGCCGCCGGTCCCAACTTCTGACATTTGTCTACGGTTTTAATTGTTAGTAATAATGTTATTAATTTGTGATCCAATATTTTTTATGTAATTAAGAAACAAAAAGTGCCAACCAATCCCCTAAGTCAGAGAGGCTGATGACCCCTACAGATACTAGATCAAGGTCAACTGGGAGTCAAACACTCCCACAAAGACAAGTTTCCAGCACTACCAATCCCAGACCATCCCCCGGTTGTTACCGCCTGGCTCAAGGCCGCCAACAAAAAGGCCACGCAGATATTCAATTCAATTCAATTTTATTTATATAGTGCTAAATCCCAACAACAGTTATCTCATTGCGCTTTTCATCAAGAGCAGGTCTAGACCGGACTCTGGGATGTTATTTATCTCCCAGGTCTATCCATAAAGAGCAGGGGCCTGTTGCACAAAACCAGGATAAGGGATTAAGCCTGGATTAGTCTCTCGTCCCTGGACCAATAACGTGCCTAGATACAGGACGTATGTAGTGTAGTTACATTCATCACGCTGGGAACACAACCCAATGCTTCTAATCTTTTTATTTTGGTGGGGCCACTTGTCAGAAGAATATAAAACATGAATATGTTTTACATACGGTATATGCTCACAGCGTGTATTGAAGTCACTATTTTTTCTAGTTGTTTTCTAGTGTCTGTTCTTTATGAACAATAATTGTACAAAGAATTAGACATAGCTTAAAGAGATTTGTGCGTATGTTTGTAACATGTTCTCGCGTTGTGAATAAGGGGTTGAAATTAAGGCTGAATCCCATTTCTCCATCTTACCCCTACCCTTGGCCCTTACCCCTACCCCTCACCCCTTGAAACCAAGGGTAAGTGGTAGGGTGAAAACATACCCCTATGAAATGGGACACCACTTGGTTACATCAACATAAGAATTGATCACAACTTCCAAGATGCCGTCTCTTCTGTCGACTGTGTGGGTTTGGACAACAGTGTCATATGCATTTATATATTTATAGTTATTTTTATGTAGGTCTGTTGCATTACATATGTGTATACACTTGTATCATGTATACATACATATACACCATGTATAGGCAAGGCAGGCAGCTTTATTTGTAGAGCACATTTCAGCAACAGGGCAATTCAAAGTGCTTTACACTAAATCAGTTAACAGATAAACACAAGTAAAAACAGTTAAAAATCATAAGCATTAAAAACCGGTAAAACACATGAATAGACAGTTAAAAAAAAAAAAATAGACACATAAAACACAAGAATAACAAGTTACAGTGCAGCATAAGAAATTTAAAGAAATGAGCATTCATTTAAAGAAGGCAGCATCAAAAAGAAAGGTCTTCAGCCTTGATTTAAAAGAACTGAGAGTAGCAGCGGATCTGCAGGTTTCTGGGAGTTTATTCCAGATATGAGGAGCATAGAAAACTGTGTACACCATGTATACATGGTGTGTTGTATAT
>NW_022605119.1:0-16325 GCF_008692095.1 Etheostoma spectabile | reverse complement strand
TTTCCAATAGAGTAATTGGCTTTTTTCCTTGCGAAAGTTTTATTCCAATGTCATTGACAAATATACCGTTAGTTACGGTCCCTGTGTTTCTCACGATGTGGAGAACTGATACTTGTAGGTAGTGTGGCCGAGTGGTCTAAGGCGCTGGATTTAGGCTCCAGTCTCTCTGGAGGCGTGGGTTCAAATCCCACCACTGCCATTTGCTGATGTTACATAGGTGGAGGACAAACCATATGTTGACTTGATTTTGTATCAGTTACATTATACTCTTATGACATAGCTTGGTGAAGTGACTAAAGTCATTAGTGGCAACGTATTAGACTCCTTGCTGAATCTGTTGTTTATCTTTACTGGCAATTCCCTGTTTTTAAATGAACACCCAATCTTAAGTGTTCAATGTGAAATACTCATTCATCAACAAATTGTCGGTAACTATGACAGGGCGCTACGCTACCTATACCATCCAAAGACTGAGACTGCAGGTATATGTTATATGCCCGTATATGTTAACGTGTTCATATGTTCTGTTAATTTTCACAATGTTTAAAATCTTCAGTTAACCTAGTCATTCTCCATTTCCCCACAGTAATCCCTCAGCTTTCTTGTGCGCACATTTTAACATCTAAAACTACGGTGCCATTCTCGCCTAAAACAATCTGAGTCATTCCAGTAAGTGAAAAGGAAACTCACATCTACAAAGACAAACTTGATATATGTGACTCCCTGATGGTCTAGTGGCTAGGATTCGGCGCTCTCACCGCCGCGGCCTGGGTTCATTCCTGGTCAGAGAATCAGGACTTGACAGATACAGATGTAACATTTGAAAGAGAAACTTTTGGTTAACTTAGATATGTCAAATTCTTCCTCATTAGTTTAACGCTAGAACCCCAACACTTTTAAGAGTATCATTTCTTTAAATCAGACCCCCGACAACTGATGTATCCTTTTGTCGTCTTTGATGGGTTATAAATACTTCATCTGCAATGATATCAAAATTCATCTAACAATTATTTTCCTTTTTCAAACAGTAACTAAACCCCTGACCAACATTTTTTGCCTGATAACCAATGTATGTGAGTGTCAAGTAAAGTTATTGTCGGATTCAGGTCCAAATGTGGACATTTTAGTGCAATTCAAAGGTGCATAACAGATTGCTTTCTACTTACCTGGAGCGATGCAGAGCAGGGGGGGGGGGGGAACTAGTCAAGGAACAGCAAGAGACTTGGTATTTAAGAATACAAACTGACTACGTGACAGATGTGTAATCTGTCATCTCCTGCCTTCTGAAGCTCTAGCCAGGTGCCATTCCTCTTCACCATCTACACCACAGACTTCAACTACCACACAGAGTCCTGCCATCTTCAGAAGTTTTCTGATGACTCTGCGGACGAGGCTGAGTACAGAGTACCCTGGTGGGGGACTTTGTTACATGGAGTGAGCAGAACCATCTACAGCTCAACGTGACAAAGACCAAGGAGCTGGTGGTGGATCTAAGGAGAGCCAAGGCAGCAGTGAGCCCTGTTTCCATCCTGGGGGTCAGTGTGGACATTGTGGAGGACTACAAATACCTGGGAGTGCACTTAGACATAAACTGGACTGGGCCAAGAACACTCAAGCCCTCTACAGGAAGGGCCAAAGCCGTCTCTACTTTCTGAGGAGGCTGAGGTCCTTCAACATCTGCAGGACGATGCTGAGGATGTTTTATGAGTCTGTGGTGGCCAGTGCTATCCTCTTTGCTGTTGCATGCTGGGGCAGCAGGCTGAGGGTAGCGGACGTCAACAGACTCAACAAACTGATCCGCAAGGCCAGTGACGTCGTGGGGGTGGATCTGGACTCTCTGTCGGTGGTGTCAGAGAGGAGGACGCTGTCCAAACTACATGCCATCTTGGACAATGTCTTGCACCCACTCCATGGCTTGCTGCTAAATCACAGGAGCACTTTCAGTGATAGACTCATTCTCCCAAAATGCACCACAGAGCGCCACAGGAAGTTGTTCCTGCCTGTGGCCATCAAACTTTATAACTCCTCGCTCTAAGACACTCAGAGGGTTAAAACTGGACAATATTATCTGTATTATCTGTTTTGTGCAATAACACTGGCCTGACATGTGGCAATACTCAACTGCTACAATTATTTATTATTATTATTATTATTTTACTTTTACCATTGCAATTCCTAAATTGTTAATTATGCAAATAATGTATAGTAACATTCTTTTAACTATGTAAATACCGTACATGTCCACACTCCTTATATTTCTTTGTTTGTATTTCTACTCTGATATTTATATTATACTATGATATTTATATATTTGTGCAACTGCAACACAGAGTTTCCCTTCGGGGATCAATAAAGTATTTCTGATTCTGATTCTGAAGGCAATTAAAACTGTTAACATATGGTCTTCATTATCTTTGTAACGGCCTTTAAGCTTCCCCTGGCAAAATTGTATTGTATTATGTTCATTATGTTTGTATTAAATACTTTATATGTCATTAGTGTTCTGTTTTCTATTTTTGCAATAAAGATGACATGAAGAAAAAGAAAAACCCACTGCTGAACAGCTTTGTTTTCATAAATCACATGTGTGAGCCTGCTGGCTCTGGGAGGCGGGGCTTAGGGCCCATTGGATGTTCCTATCACGGTATGAACCCTGGAAAGGGAACGTGATTGGCTACAACTGGCATGATTGGCGTGTTGATAGCCAATGAGAGCTGTTTCTAAGATGGCCGCTCAGGGAGATGACGCAGCGTATTGGCGCTCCACAGTGGGAGCGCTTGCTGGACGTCGGGGGCTGCCCCGGGGTGAAAACTAAACCGGGAAAGGCGGGGATAGTTTGATTGTGTAGCAGCAACATGAGGAAACAAACATACCCAGCAACACGGTGCAGGGCGAGGAGACGGAACGAGGTTGGCACGTGAAGTTAGCAGCTAGTTAGCACGGACTCTACAGGACAATACTCCCAACCTGGATGAATTCTTTACATCTGGGGACACTTCCGGACTACAGGAATATTAACAAGCCAGGAAAGGACGGGGGTGAAGGTTTAGGAGCGCCTACAGGTAGGGAAGCGGCATCATTTTCTCCTTTTCTTCTTCTTTTCTTCAGTATTATGAGCACTAAGATGATGAATACTGTTCCAGTAAAATGAATGGTTGAACTGCAGAGAATGGACCAATCAGACTGGAGAGGCTGTTCCGTTTCATAATGATAGCCACTGGCCAGCAGCACGAGGCTTTGAACGCACCTTTGTTCCTTTGATGTTGATCCGGTGTTCCGGTTTAACGAGAGTCCATGGGCGTTTCTCAATATGTGTTCTTCTATGGACTTGTGTCCTTGTGTTCTTGTGAAACGTCATGTTTGGTGGCCAAAGTACTGACCATAGACCGTTAAAATAAGTGGACAGAGCATCCGGTTTCGAAAAGTGCAACCACTGCGGAAGTAACTTAAACCTGCATTCTATCTGAATTCCTGCAGAGGGCGACACGCGTGGTTGCAAAAGAGGTTGGTTTCAATAGAAGTCTATGGAGAAGAGCCACTTCTCACTTGATTTATTACCTCAGTAAACATCTTCATAATTAGTTTATGGTCTCAATCGCTAGTTCTAAGTATTCTGCAATACAGAATGATGTGTTCATTTTTGAAATTACGGTCTCGTTGATTTTAAAATCGGCGATAAAGCCGGGGGTGTTTTAGGGCGTGGCTACGATGTGATTGACATTTCTCGGCCTGTCAATCATGACAGAGTGTTAGCAAAGCTTGTCCACGGCACGTGAACTTCATTTTGAGGGTTGACTACGTTTCATCGCTGTGACTGTGACACTTTGGTTGGATAATAATGTGTTGTTCAGCGGTCGGTTGCACGGCAAGACACTCAAAGGAATCGGCAGTTCAGTTTTCCGGTAAGTAAAATTATATTTTGTTTAATACAGTTTTCGTTAGCCAACGTTAGCATCTCAATTAATATCAGTTAGCTAGCTTCTAGATTGCACCTTGCAAGCAAGCTAGGGGTTAACTAATAAGGCCATGCAGACTGTATAAACGCATGCAGTCTATGTATAAACGTATTAAAATATATTTAATGTTACAGTCGAATACAGTAGGTATGCACCGATCTCGCCAACGATCTCGCCTGTGATCTGTTGATCTGTAATAGGTGGTATGAGTGCTATTCGATGCGCAAGTAATGGTAATGTTAGCTTAAAATCAAAGCTGATGTAGCTAGCGTATATTGCAAATTCATAAACCCTATTAGCACGGGGTAAGATCATCGTGGAACAGCGTGTGATTCAGACATAACCCTCACATCTGAGTTTCGTGTGGCGGATTTGTACGTCAAACGTAGACCTGCTTTTGAGTCAAATATATGTATCCCGAAAGTTTGGGCAACGTTACCCGGAGGCGGGCGAAAGACGGCCATGGCGAGGCCTGCGCACCCCACCCCAGTCGGGGCTGCGGATCTTTCTGGGCGAGAGGTTACAGGCACCCTGTCACCCTCGCCGTGGCAGCACCCACCCAGCGTCACCATCACCACACGGACTAAGCTGCGGGAGGGAGCGCGTTGACTTGGAGACGGAGGTCTCCGGGCGGGGGAGTGGGTCAGATTGTTAGCGATAAAATGGCGCACATGAAACAATTAGACATTATTGTAAAGTTACGTTGGGGTATGACATTATATTAATCTATTAAATATACAGTTCAATCATTTTCATTACAGATGCATGCAGCAGATGTGGTGCCTTGTTAGTGTAAATTGATAGTATATACACCTTTGGGATGTGAGTTCTAAATGCACAACATGAATTTATTTCCAAACAGACTTCCTGTTGATGAGGCCAGGCTGAAGCAATGGTTGGTGAACATGAGGAGAGAGAGACCAGCAAATGGAACCACAAAAAGTCACGTCTGCAGTTCACACTTTGAGGAAGATCAGTTTTTAAGAGACAAGCAGGTATTATTAATTAAAAATAATTTAGTGTGTGTCTCATAAATTAGCTCATATATTAATATAATTAATTGTGATCTACCGTGCCTTAACTACATGTTTGTCTTTTACTGGAACTACAAAGGTATCCACACTGAAAACTGAATGAGCAGAGCCTCCAGAAGGAAGACCTGGTGTATAGAGCCTCCAGAAGGAAGACCTGGTGTATAGAGCCTCCAGAAGGAAGACCTGGTGTATAGAGCCTCCAGAAGGAAGACCTGGTGTATAGAGCCCCCAGAAGGAAGACTGGGTATAGAGCCTTCAGAAGGAAGACCTGGTGTATAGAGCCCCCAGAAGGAAGACCTGGTGTATAGAGCCTCCAGAAGGAAGACCTGGTGTATAGAGCCTCCAGAAGGAAGACCTGGTGTATAGAGCCCCCAGAAGGAACCTGGTGTATAGAGCCTCCAGAAGGAAGACCTGGTGTATAGAGCCTCCAGAAGGAAGACCTGGTGTATAGAGTCTCCAGAAGGAAGACCTGGTGTATAGAGTCTCCAGAAGGAAGACCTGGTGTATAGAGCCTCCAGAAGGAAGACCTGTTGTGTAGAGCGGCGTATTTGGTGCCATTTCATCTGGATGTGGAAACCAGAGCGTTGACCACATCCAAAGTTCTCAAATGTGTTCTGATTGTAAAAATGCCAGAAAATCATTTTTGGTTCAGCTTCTTCTGCTGGAAGGATGGACCAACTTTGGCACTTGGTAGTTAGAGGTTCAATTTCTTGTGGTTGACTTAGTTTCTGCTGTAGTTGATAGGTGATAGTAACATTAAGTAGTTTTGTGGATTAAACTTTTATAAATATTAAACTGGAATAAAATAATATACTCTAGCAGTCACCACTTTCACAGGTGAAAGTATGTTGGTAATTTCACATAAAGGGTCTTGTATATTTATGTATTATGTACTGTTAGAATTAAATATTGACATTGCATGTCCTTGTATGGTTTTTAGTTTTCATACTTTAAAAATGTCAGTAACTAATGATTAAATCAAATGTACCTGATACATTTGATTTAATCATTAGTTACTGACATTTAATAAGTTGTTTAATTCTCCTTTGCAATTGTGATCATACGCTAGGATTTTACAATAGCCCTGCACAGATTAAACAGCACCTAGTGCATTTTCAATTATCTACTAAAAATGTTCAAAATACACAAGAAAAGAAGTATGGTAACATTTATGTGTATTAAAGCCAAAATAGAAAGACACTTTTAATCAATTACAAATTCTATAAAATTACCAATGTCTTCTTGTATGACTACAATGCTGGATGTTCCTATAGTTACTTCAGAAAAACAACAAATGTAGCTTTAGAAGGACCTTTATTTCACATTGAAATGGGCATCAACTTAAAAAAAAATACATTAACCAAACACTAAAGATTTTTAAAAATATGAATTAAATAATGTAGTTCACCTTTTACAAGAGTAAATTCCATACATAAAACACTGCTGTGGGTTAAGGTAAAGGCAAACTTAACTGTCACAAGACATGTCTGCATAATAAAGAGGTCGTTGAATCTCTGTCACACTGTTAATTACAGTAGAATGGTTGACATTACAAATCACAATATAAAAATACAGCTTAACATTTAACTCTTACAGCACTTGTGCTATCATGCCTGGATACTGCAGGTGGAGGTGCTGCAGGTCTCCTCCATCCCTGCGACGAGGTTGACGCCCTTGACATGTCTCAGGTCATTCCCGCCACAGTGAATAAGGAGGACGTCCGGGACAGCTCTTCCTTGTAGGGACTGGTAAAAGAAAGGGAGAAGTCTCTTCCACCGCAGACCAGCCAAGCAAATATTTTAAGCTATAGAGAAAAAGGATAAATGAACAGCACTCTTAATTACACACTATTTGAAAATGCATTATTACCTAGGCTTAGTTGTAAAAAAGTCTGATTAAAGTTTAATGTTATACAATATATAGCAAAAGAAAATTAACTAATACTATTGCTTATTTGGGGCATTGGGGGGGTGAACATGCCATCGTGGCTCTCAGCACTCTTATTTCTAAAGGAATGAAAGAATCATCATTTCCATTTGAGCCCCTCAAGTTAAATATCTATATACACTAGCATGTAACTACTTCATTAATTATCCAGGAGAATACACATGAATCAACAACAGTCCATTGTTCTTTAGTGTAACAGTAACTTAGTTAAAGGAGCTTATTTCTGCTAACATTAGCTCTTAACAGCATGTCAAGGTTAAATGCCCCAACTATAGACTGACAGGGCAAACAGTAGCACATTATCGGTGCATTATGGTTATTACAGTTAGCCAAATGTTATAAGAAACTTGGTTATACATGTGCTAATAGCGTTACATAATGATAAGCATTGACAATCGCCGTTTAGCATTTCGCTGACACTACGTTTTAATTACAAGAAGTAAACTTCGATTAAAAAAATTAACGTTAGCATGTTTTACCATAGCTAGTTAAGCGGCAAGCTAAAGTTACAGACAATTTACATGGTAACTTCAGATACGTTTACTTTGCAATGTGACTCTTATATGTTATATGACCATAGACTATATGGGACAAAGATATACTTAAAACCTAGTGAAGCTAAATCTTACCTTGAATTATTCAGCTGCAGTTGCAACCACATTAGCAGTGAAAGTGGTTAGCTAAGGTAAGGGTAGAACAGCGTTGCTAACTCTCAGCTAACGTCAGTCAGATCCCGCCCATAGACTGTATATCCCGCCCACCGGTCGGTGGCTCCTCTCTCACTCCGCCCTCTGCTCTAAAATCGTCACATCCGCAACCAAGATGGCTGCGCCCATAAACGCAAACTCGACGACTCATTTCTGATCTCCACAAACCAATGGGTGACGTCACACATGCTCTGTCCATTCATATTAACGGTCTATGGTACTGACCAAATACACAAGTTAGCATTTCGCCAAGAACAGTTAAAATCCCCGGATGTGATCTCGACACGCCCATTTTACCGAGGATACATCGGATGGTAACTTGTGTGAACTTGGCCGGGCAGGTATCCCAGCATTCAATTCGGGTGTAAAGTGCTTATGTTTCCGGTACACATATTTTCACAATTACGTCTATTATTCAATCAATAAATTCATTTTAAGATGTTTTAAGGCGAGAAATCAGCGGTGTAGATTTGAATATAGGCAGTTCAACGAAAATTGATGGTGAATTAAAAAAGCCTTCGGAGTTTGAAAGCTCCGCAAACCCCGGCGGGTGAGCTTGCTACGCCAGCCGGGAATGACTCTCGCGAGCCGGTTTGTCAGTCAGCTCACAGCCCCTCTGGCCCCACGTCTAGACAGACCACTCTGGCCCCACGTCTAGACAGACCACTCTGGCCCCACGTCTAGACAGACCACTCTGGTCCCACATTTAGACAGACCACTGCAGCAAAGCCAGGTCCACAATTGTAAGATATTTTAAACAATTTCTTCCGCTGTCATATATATATCTGTCCTCTCATCCTGGCTCTCTCCCTCTCAGGCTCCTCTTCTGCCTCTCGGTAACGTATACAGACGGCAGTGCCTAACTTTACCCAGTCCATCTATAATTTTAATACCTATTTTACGTTCTTTTCTGCTTTCAATTAAAATTGAATCCGAACAAGGTTACAAGGACTTTTTCCCCGCCGTTGTCGGTATTTATATAGTTATTGGCCGTGATACTTAATAGCACTTTAAATGAAAACCTGGAAGACTAAACAACAAAATAACAAGGCGGTGTGAAGGGTGACCGTCCTGTGAATACACACATCAAAGCTAACCATAAAGTGGCAAGCGCCCTCTTTGCTGGGGGTGTTGCGCAATAACAGGAAGAACGCTTCGTCTCAAAACTGTCAACAGCGTTTTGTTTGCTTCTGAACTTCAGAGTTCAGTCCCCAGGTACAGCTAGCAAGTACGGTCTCCCCAAGAACACAAGTCCGTTCTTTGCTTACTTGGTATTGAGAAACGCCCAACAATGGCGGTTGTTTTCTCACTCTCTGATGCCGTGATTCTGCTTTCCAGGTTGGTACTCGGTAAAAATGACAACAGACGTTGTTTCCTTCTGCGTGTGTGTGGTGGACTGAAGCTGTGGGGGGTTAGTTATGGAGTTTATGATGTGTAAAGGCGAGCTAAAGAGCCGCGTTTGTAACCGCGGGAAACGGGTTTTGTAAACAATAGAGCCGCGGCTAGCTAACAGGTGTGTATCGGGTGGGACCATAGACAGTTAAAGAAATGGACCAACAGGTCCCGTTGTTTCCATGGAGACCAGTGAAGTCTATTAGAAGCTCTTCCCGGTGATGCTGAGCGTTACTGCGCAGCCTCCAACTGAGCTTGAAGACGTAGATGTGACGTGAGCAACCTGTCTGAAAGCTGTAAGTCTTCTGGTAGCTGTGCAAGAGAAATCTCAATCATTCCCAATCAGCAGAGACGGAGAGGTAGGTATATGTTAGTACAGTGGTTCTCAACGGTGGGGCGCGCCCCCCGGGGGGGCGCGGACTCTCTCCCAGGGGGCCCGAGTAGACTACAGGATGGGGGGGAAAAAACTGTGCTCAACCACGGGAGCTGCCGTGAGCCCCTCTTATGAAGATAAATTGGTGCAAAAGTGAGAGCGCGTAGATGCGATGTGAGCACTTGTAAAATATGACTTGAGAGCTTGTGAAAAAAATCTGTACCCGTGTTTTTTTTCACTTGAGTCACTTTCCATTACAACCACAACTCAGTGATTACGACCTCTGGAATCTGTCGCTGCAGTGTGCTCTCTCCATCACACAGCGGCGAGTCTGCGCTCTCCAGTTTTGCAACACTTCTTGCGATACATTTGGTGCAAAACTAATTTGTACCTGTGACTTAGTCTGTGGAGCTCTGAGCCAACAGGACGGCCGGAGACAGCAGGGTTTCTATCGACTGATGAGGGACAACTCTGTCCGGCTTATTTATGTAGCATGAAAGCTAGCGTTAGCTAACTAGCAGCCAGCACGCTTCTAAATACAATACCTTTTAATTATCTCAACACTTATAACAGTCCAGCTGAAACACTGGGGTGAGCTCCAGGTCCTGCAGCCGAAGACGGACCGCCGTCAGTGGGGCTCGGCCAACATGGAAACACCGCTAGAAAGCTCCGCTGCCGACCTCGACCTGATCTGATCTCCAGCGGGACACGGAGAGCTCCAGACCCGGTAGCAGCGGCACAGCCTCCCTGGAGCCCACCGCCAGTGTTGGTGGAATTGCATTTAGCGAACTAACCCCGCTTATAAATAAATACATTTCAGTTATCCCACAAAGCCTCACTTTTAATATCGGGGTAATTTTGTGGCTCAGTTTTTCAACCTATCCGCGAGCTACCAGCTGCGCATGAGTGTGAATGTGTGTAAATGGTTATCTGATGAGCAGGTGGCACCTACGGCAGCCCCGGTCACAGTGTATTTTGTGTGTGAATGGTGAATGTTTCCTGTAGATGTAAAAGCGCTTTGAGCAGTTGACTGGAAAAGCGCTATAAAAATACAGCACATTTACATTTACATTAACACTTTTAACAGTCAAACTGAAACACTGCTGGTGAGCTCCAGGTCCTGCAGCCGCGGACGGACCGCCATCAGTGTGTATAACGCCTGACTTTTAATTAAATTGTATTATTTGTAAGTGTGCTTGTTGGTTAGTCGGCTAACGCTAGCTTGCTATTCAACCAACACTGGCGGTGGGCTCCGGGGGGGGGGGGGGCTGTTCCGCTGCACCGGGTCTGAAGCTCTCCGTGTCCCGCTGGAGATCAGATCACGTCGAGCTCGGCAGCGGAGCTTTCTAGCGGTGTTTCCACGTTGGCCGAGCCCCACTGACGGTGGTCCGTCTTCGGCTGCAGGACCTGGAGCTCACCGCCAGTGTTTCAGTCGGACTGTTATAAGTGTTGAGATGATTAAAAGGTATTTACAGTATTTTAAAAAAGCGGGCTGGATGCAAGTTAGCCAACGCTAGCTAGCTAACGTCCTGTTGGCTCAGAGCTCCACAGGTACCAATTAGTTTTGCACCAAATGTATCGCAAATGTATTGCAAGTGTGCAAAAACTGGAGAGCGCAGACTCGCCGTTGTGTGATGGAGAGAGCACACTGCAGCGACAGATTCCAGAGGTTGTAATCACTGAGTTGTGGTTGTACTGGAAAAGTGACTCAAGTGAAAAAAAACACGGGTACAGTTTTTTCACAAGCTCTCAAGTCATATTTTACAAGTGCTCACATCGCATCTACGCGCCATTTGTGTGTGAGGCAGGATTCTCAAAAATGACTGCACTCAAAACTAAATACCGTAATCGTGCACAAATCGAGGATGATTTGAGGCTATGTTTATCAAACATTGAGCCAAGAATTGAGGATCTTTGCAAGGCAAATCAGGCTCAGGTCTCACATTAATATCACCAACCTGCAAGCTTCTTTAAAAAATGCAGATGATGTACTATTAGACCTAGTGATAATAACAATAATAAAGCATAAATAATATCAGAGGTCTGGTGCCAATTCCCAATTATAGCAATAGCCTAGTAATGATAATAGGCCTACTGATGATGATGATGATGATGATGATGATGATGATAATGATGATAATATAATAATAACAATAATAACAACAATAAAGCATGTAACCTCATATAAATATATAGCAATAGCCTATTAATGATAATAGGCCTACTGATGATGATGATGATGATGATGATGATGATAATAATAATAACAATAAAACAACAATAAAGCATGTAACCTCATATAAATATATAGCAATTGCCTAGTAATGATAATAGGCCTACTGATGATGATGATGATGATGATGATAATAACAATAATAACAACAATAAAGCATGTAACCTCATATAAATAAATATTAGCAATAGCCTAGTAATAATAGGCCTACTGATGATGATAATGATGATGATGATGTTGATGATGATGATGATGATAATAATATAACAATAATAACAACAATAAAGCATGTAACCTCATATAAATATATAGCAATAGCCTAGTAATGATGATGGCCTAATACTCATAATAATACTAATAATAATACTACTAATAATACTAATAATATCTGCAAGCTCACATTAGAAGTCTGGTACTACTGCCAATTATAAAAAAAGCCTATGATAATAGGCATACCTACTGCTACTGATGATGATATAATATTAATAATAATAATGTGGGGTAATAGCCTGCCTATCTGTCTGTTTGTCGGTCGGTCGTCGGTCGGGGTGTGTGGGGCGTAGAGCACTAGGGCCCAACTGCAATGAACCAGCTTTGGGGGGGCCCAGCTTGCAAAAGGTTGAAGACCCCTGTGTTAGTAGATAACATAGGTACAGGCTAATACTGCTTACTAACATGCTAGTTAACATTAACATAGGCACAGGCTATTTACTGCTAACTAACATGCTAGTTAACATTAACATGACACAGGCTAATTACTGCTAACTAACATGCTAGTAACATTAACATAGACACAGCTAATTACTGCTAACTAACAGGCTAGTTAACATTAACATAGGCTCAGGCTAATTACTGCTAACTAACAGGCTAGTTAACATAAACCTAGACACAGGCTAATTACTGCTAACTAACATGCTAGTTACTGTTAACATAGGCACAGGCTAATAACTGCTAACTAACATGCTAGTTAACATTGACATAGACACAGGCTTATTACTGCTAACTAACATGCTAGTTAACATAGGGTTTGTTGTGTGATTCTGGGTGCTGGTGCTTCCATTCCTGGTAATGAGTTATTTGTTGTTTTTAACGTATCCTGACAGGATTGTTAATGTTAAAATGTTGTTTAACTCTTAAAGGGGAGTTCCTCCTAAAAGTTCAGAGTACTAGAAAAGGAATATATAAGTTGAACTATTGTCCCCAGGTGTATGATGGTTCATGTTTTGACTCTGAAGTCGTTTGAATATTTATTTCCAGCCAAGAGGGTTTATGATTTCCATGATGACATTAGTAGTAGTAGTAGAGTTTTGGAGGTAGAAAGAAGAGAGATATATATTATTGAAACGGTACAGTAAGGGTGATATTATTTTGGTAAGGACGAGATTTTTTCTGGGAATTTGAGTGAGGAAGATTTTGCCCACTGAAGAATGGGGAGTAAAGAAAATGGTGTTCCGGTTCTTAAATTAAAGTGAAACATGTTCCACGAGGGAATGCGGTGGTTGAGGACTGTTTTATGCTTTTGTGTTGCGTGAATTTGTAATAAACAGAGATTGGAGACGAGGACGGCGGTTCGTTGTCTCACTCACTGACTCCGTGATTCTGCTTTCCAGGGTTTCTCCTATGAGAGTAAGAAGTGAACCCCAATCAAGAAAAATCATTTGTTACCCGGTTAGTCGATTTGAAACCACCGCCTTGGGGCAGACGTCAAGCTGGCGACGCGGAGCAGGAAAGGAGGAATTAGAGGAGCTTGCAGCAATGAAGAGGAAGAGGAGGAGCAGCCTGCAGCAGCAGTGAAGGAGGAGGAGGATTATGTGGTGAGAGGTTTTGGACCGCAAGTGGTGAAGGAAAGAGTAGAGTTTCTGCTGAAATGGAAGGGGTTCTCAGAGTAAGTATGAGTCTAGAATATTAATGCTTGGTGTTCTTGGTCCTGAGATACATAAAATATTTACATAATGCAAATAAGTGTCAGCATGGTATCATGCCCTCAAAGTTGAAGGTTTGGTGTTTTGACACTATGTTGCAGACCCACAAATAACCTTACAAGATGGAAATAGAAAAATAGATAACCTTAGAAATAGAAAAAATGAATAATAGGAATGATAATTAGCGTGAGAATGGATTGTCTAAAAACAAAGTGTGAGGAGATGTTCTTCTTTCCAGTGAGGATAACACATGGGAGCCACAAGACAACCTGGACCTCGACCTTATTACCGAGTACATGCAGAGACACGAGGAGACGGAGGAGAAGAAGAAGGAGGGCAAGAGGAAAGGTGTCAGGGAGGAGGAGGTGAGTGAAGGAAAGAGGTAGGGCTGCACAATTAATCAAATTTTAATCGCAATCACGAGTTTGGCTTCCCACGAGCGTTTTTTTTTTTTAAAGCGTCATTTCATAGAACACTCCGGGATTTTTTTTGCAAAGCCCATCTACCGCTACTACATGATCAGTTGTTCCCTGCACTGTGCAGCGTAGTTTCTAGATGTAGACAGTCACAGAAGACAGAGTAACGGGAGGAAAACTCAACAGATAGCAGTCGGTTATACGTCGGTCTCAGGTTTACCATTTACCAGTAAACGCAACATTTTGTCCCGTGGTGTTGTTTTTCAGACAACAGCAGTAACCGGTGCTAGTTAGCGTCTGTTAGCTGTTAGCTCTCTTGGACGCACCGATGCTATGTCCTCGCATCCGCTGCAATGCGTTTATATGGGATATGGTTTAATTTTGCGTTACATGAACCATTTCTTCTGTAAAGCCGTGCCTGTGTTGGATCTCTCTTCTACTCTCTCTTCCTCTTACTCCGCCCCCGGCCACACAGCGGCGCCGGTCCAACTTCTGACATTTGTCTACGGTTTTAATTGTTAGTAATAATGTTATTAATTTGTGATCCAATATTTTTTATGTAAATAAGAAACAAAAAGTGCCAACCAATCCCCTAAGTCAGAGAGGCTGATGACCTACCGATACTAGATCAAGGTCAACTGGGAGTCAAACACTCCCACAAAGACCAAGTTCCAGCACTACCAATCCCAGACCATCCCCGGTTGTTTACCGCCTGGCTCAAGGCCGCCAACAAAAAGGCCACGCAGATATCAATTCATTCAATTTTATTTATTAGTGCTAAATCCAACAACAGTTATCTCATTGCGCTTTTCATCAGAAGCAGGTCTAGACCGGACTCTGGGATGTTATTTATCTCCCAGGTCTATCCATAAAGAGCAGGGGCCTGTTGCACAAAACCAGGATAAGGGATTAAGCCTGGATTAGTCTCTCGTCCCTGGAACCAATAACGTGCCTAGATACAGGACGT
The DNA here is from genome assembly GCF_008692095.1 of Etheostoma spectabile. Taxonomy (NCBI): domain Eukaryota; kingdom Metazoa; phylum Chordata; class Actinopteri; order Perciformes; family Percidae; genus Etheostoma; species Etheostoma spectabile. The sequence continues at coordinate 1,378 of NW_022605119.1, read as the reverse complement.
AGTAGTGTAGTTACATTCATCACGCTGGGAACACACAACAATGCTTAATTAATCTTTTATTTTGTGGGGCCACTTGTCAGAAGAATATAAAAACATGAATATTGTTTTACATACGGTATAGGCTCACAGCGTGTATTGAAGTCACTATTTTTCTAGTTGTTTTCTAGTGTCTGTTCTTTATGAACAATAATTGTACAAAGAATTAGACATAGCTCTTAAAGAGATTTGTGCGTAGGTTGAAAAACATGTTCTCGCGTTGTGAATAGGGTTTGAAATTAAGGCTGAATCCCATTTCTCCATCTTACCCCTACCCTTGGCCCTTACCCCTACCCCTCACCCCTTGAAACCAAGGGTAAGTGGTAGGGGTGAAAACATACCCCTATGAAATGGGACACCACTTGGTTACATCCCATACAGAATTGATCACAAACTTCCAAGATGCCGTCTCTTTCTGTCGACTGTGTGGGTTTGGACAACAGTGTCATATGCATTTATATATTTTAGTTATTTTATGTAGGTCTGTTGCCATTACATATGTGTATACACTTGTATATGGTATACATACATATACACCATGTATAGGCAAGGCAAGGCAGCTATTTGTAGAGCACATTTCGCAACAGGGCAATTCCAAGGGCTACACTCAATCAGTTAACAGATAAACACAAGTAAAAACAGTTAAAAATCTAAGCATTAAAAACCGGTAAAACACATGAATAGACAGTTAAAAAAAAAAAAAATAGACACATAACACACAGAATAAAAGTTACAGTGCAGCATAAGAACTTTAAAGAAATGAGCATTCATTTAAAGAAGGCAGCATCAAAAAGAAAGGTCTCAGCCTGATTTAAAAGAACTGAGAGTAGCAGCGGATCTGCAGGTTTCTGGGATTTTATCCAGATATGAGGAGCATAGAAACTGTGTACACCATGTATACATGGTGTGTTGTATATCTGGTTCCGTTATCACCGTTTTTGAATGTCATGTGTTACAAAAACATTTAAACAAAAATCTGTCTTTATTGTCGATAAATAAAACATAACAGGCAAAAACGTTACATAACTTTGTTACAGAACCATTCTAAGAACTATAGAACCATAAATAACCGTCACACACATAAAAAGGCATCAATATCTAATATAAGTGCCCCACCCCCCTCTGTTTCATCAGTGTCCCGTATCAAAACACACACAATATACAACTGCATGAACAGGAATTAATAAAAAATATTACAATAATACAGTACCAAGTACAATGCAATAATGAATGAGTACAACATGAACATATGATTTAGGAAACTTCTGCATTTTCAGCCTAAGTGGATCAGCTGCTGTGTCCTCCTACAGGATGGTATATGTAAAGCACATGTATCATAGAC
>NW_022605118.1:0-10495 GCF_008692095.1 Etheostoma spectabile | reverse complement strand
GGCTAATTCCTCTTCTGGCAGAGTTTCAGCAGAGTAATTGAGGAGAGAACTATTTAAGGGTAACTCATTTAAGAACACTGACCCTTTACATACATAATACATACATACTACATACATACATACATACATATCTCAATTCCAGATTGTGGAAATTTAGCTACAAAGAAAAAAAAAATAGCTTGAAATTTAGATTAATATGTTGATTAACTAATCAATTGAATGACTAATACCTTTGGTTTGGAGTAAATTAGAAATGGTGCTGTGCTGCTGAGTACATATCTTTGTCAAATCTCAAGCAGTAATAATTTGATGAGTATGGTGAACAAACAAGCACGTTATCACCTTTAGAACGTGTTTTTGTGAATTGAGCAGCCTATCTACGAGTCGTTACTGGCCAAGCACAACCTGACAATGTTAGTCAATTAAATGTTTAGTCACCGATACTCATTTTCTACTCTTCAACCTTCCAGTTAGTGTTTTTTCCTCAGGGCAGCTACCTGTACCTAATGGTACTTTTGGTGCACGGACAGGTCTTCATTAAATGGCTTTTAATCTAGTAGAGTTAGACAGCGTGACGGTCGGCAGGCACTGGACAAACAGATTGTACACAAGGCGAGTGCAGCTGCTTCCAACAGCTCTCCAATCCAAAAGACCAAACCCTCCAGTCATTGCTTTCAACCTGTTCCTCCTTACTAAGCCGCCAAGTTTCTTACAGTCTATGGTCTCCCCTGTTTGTTTTATTTTATTGTAGCAATGCTCAAAATACAACACTGTCCAATGTAAGGCCAGGGGAGGATATGGACATATGGACACTGTGCCAAGAGATGGTCACTTTTGGCATACATAAAAGAGTCGTGTGTAGATCACATGGGGCATTTCCCATTTACACAAACAGAATCAGAATCACTTGACCACAACTATGACATCTTTTTAAAAACATATTCTACGAGGTTTCCTGGAGGACGACGGCATGCATGTGCGTGCGTGTAATGAACATGGGCCATTTATTGTACTGCATGCTCCCCGCCAAGCATCTGAAACAGGAAAAACAATGAAGGCCAGATTCTCAGCGCTTCTGGACAATAAAATAAGGGCTGCAGTCTGTTGTGGGCATGAATTACGTGATAATCGTCTTATTCTGTACTTACGATTTTCTGTGGCTTCTGGTCGACAAAACTCGAGCCAAGAATCACTCGCCTTTGTGTTGGTAAAGAATACAAAACATTTGCTTTTTATAGCTTAAAACGCCACCCCCCTATCTTTAGGTTATGTATTGCTTGGCTATAAGTTCAACTGGAGGTCACTTTGGGGTCTCAGAAGGTGGATACACATTTGTTACTCATTGATGTTTTACAGTTTAAATTTAAAAATAACTAATGCAGTAAATAAACATTTTTTGCTGCGGTCAAGAAGTCAGTGCATCTTTAGTAGCTGATGGGGTAAAACAGTAGAGTTGCACCTTTGATAGTTTAGATTATCATTTTTCCAACAAAAATGCCAAATATGTCTTGTTTAATGCAAATGTTGACTGGTTTTTAGTCATAATCTTTGAGTTTTGGACTGTAACTCCAAACAAAACATTTGATATCGTCACAAGCTCTATATAGTCTTATAAAAGAAAACATTTCTCACTGTTTTCTGAGGATTTATGTTTAAAAAAAAAATAAAATAAAAAAAACAGATAAGAGACTTTTCTTGTTTGTGATTGGTCCCTTGGCTTGGGTCTGTTTATTTCTGCATGTGTTTTGTCTCCCTCCTTCCCGTTTTTGGGGCCCTGGGACTTCTTATGTCCCAGCGTGCTGTTTTTGAATATTATGCAGGTTGCAGGTCTATGACAAGATTTAAAAACTGCTCAGCGTTGCTGGTATACTTTGTGTGCCTTTACTTTATAGATAAAGCACATTTTGTATGTGTTGCACTGCTTGGTATACACAAAGCAATAAGGCCATCCTAAATTAATTCTGACAACTTCAGTTACATTAAAGAGACCAAGTCTACTCGCTGTCTTGGAGAAGAAACAAAGAAATGAACTCAATGGGATGAAAAGGCTGTGAGTACACTTCTATCAGACTAAATCAGCAGAGTGAGACAAGAGTGTGCAAACAATGGCACAGTGGTAATGTCATCCTCCAGTTCTGTCCAATCAGCTCAGCCGGGAGATTGACAAAGGACAACCATCAATCTTTTTGTGCAGTTCTCCCCTTCTAGGAGTATTCACATTCCTGTTGCTCCCCCCCACCCTTTACCGTCAGTCTGCTGCAGCTACCTGTCAGAGCTGAGCCCTGCTTCTCATAAACCCTGTTCTAATCCCCCCAAGCAACACCATCCCATATACCCCAGCAGTCCCATCAGCATGCACAACATTGTGTTGCGCCCACCCTCTTTATGGAAATGTAACCTGGGAGTAGTACATCAAATCCATCCATCTGGACAATTCAGAACACTCACCCACACTACTATCAATCAAATGGGGGGGGGCGACAAACAAGGTGCAAGTTTTACTGTGACATGACAAATGTGTGTCCTGTTGTGATGGATGAAAGATGAGAAGGCCACAGCTATTCAGTTAGGCAGATCTGATTATGGTGAGCTTTAGGTCTCGTGGGTTCAGAGGGGATTTCTGGTTTCGTCAAACACTCCTCATCCATGTCACCTTGAAATACCACCACCACCACTTCTGGTCAAACAGGCTGACATTCACAAGAAAAAAGCGTTCAGTCAAATACCCCCACATGACAATCACCGCGTGTGGGTCAGGCGAACTTGATTAAATGAAAAAAAGGCAAGCCATTAGTGACAGAGGGGGGCTTAAATGGCTCCCAGTGTCTGCCTTTGGAGATAAGAGATTTGCACTGGCCTGTATGATATCATTCCAGAATAATCTTTTAAGCCTCGTTGTTTTAATGTAATTAATAAAAAACTCCTGATACATGAGTTAGAGATCTCAGGCCGTTGTTGTGGTGAATATACAGCAGCTTTCAGCCCGGGGGGGCAAGCACACATGCAATAATTCCTGATTTAAAGGCTCCCCTGCACTAAGAAATGTTTGCTAAATTCCTGTTGCCTGTGCACAGTTTTCCCTTAATGTGAACAGCACTGTCTGTACGATGTGTTCGTCTAGTTAACCTCTGATCTCAGTGGTGTGTCACATATCATTCCTCACCAACAAAATGTCAAGGTTGATCGTTAGTTTACATAACTATGCGAGGCTGTGTGGGATGCTGCGTGTCAGTGTTTGCACGGGCCTGCGGTAAGAGTTGACATGTGTGCATGCGAGGGCATGTTGTTTGGAGAGTGTGTGCGCGCGCCTGCATGGGGGAAAACTACACGCATACGATCAGCCATGTGAGTAGTTTGCTCAGCGCACCCTCGAGCATCACCTAGGAATACTGAAACATTGAGCAAGCAAACGCAGCCAAGTGTTTACCACCACCCCCCTTTAAATGGTCGGCAGTGGCCTCTGCGTAAAATCCGCATCCCTCCATGGCCATGCAGAACCTGGAAGCGTGCTGATGCTCGAGGGTGGTTGAGGTGAATCAGTGAGTGCGATGATGTGAGAAGCCCCGGGCCAGACGAGATGATGCCAGCATTAACCACCATCCTGAGCTCCAGTGTAGTGTGACCGACGATCGCTGTGTGCATGTGAAGCAGCTGCCTCTTGAATTAAAAACGTGCCACGGCGCGCACACTGCGGCATACAGACGCATGTGTCCAACATCGAGATCCAAGACAATGCTCTAATCGGACAACATGTGCAGCTTTGACTTTTTTTCTACGGAGCGTGTTGAGCCAAAACAGAACACATCATTGGTTGTTTACTGCATTTTAATAAAAACTACACACTTCATCTAAATGGATAGAAAACCACAATCAAAAGCACCGCATACTCATTTTGGACCTGCTCCGGTGTATATTTAGCCTACAGGCGATTGTATAGCTTTGATGCCATGCCCTTATAAAGCGCAGTGGTTTGTTTTTGGGATCGATGCTATTTAATACAATTAGCCTAAATGATCACTGCAGATTTCTGAGCTCCTCCACTACGTCCTCAGCTTCCTGTGCCCCAGTGCATCTCAGCAGTCTCTCCCCACTCACCTGTCTTGGTCAACAGCGCCGACATGCTCCACGCCACGAAGAGGACACTGCAGATAAAGCACACCTGAACGAAAGCATCTCCCTCCTCTTGCGAACTTTAAATATCTTTGCAATTATTGTCTTTTTGGACACGCTCACGGTGTCGGTGTCATCCCGCTCCATGCTTCGCTGCTGGGCCGGCGGCCACTATTTTGCGTCCTTAACAGCCAAAGAAACAGCCGCCCCACTTGCCTCTTCACACGGAACACAGCCGGGATGTCGTCCTCATTTTATGCCGTCCAGGGCGCAGATGGAGAGTAGTGAAGCGGACAGTTTCTCCCCCCCCCCTCTTCCTCTTCGCCGTTAAGAAGATGCCTTTCAGCTGCCGGATATTGACTGGGCAATGACACGGCGGTCAAATTCCGATATAGCCTATAGACTCTAGAGCTCCAAATCAAATCAAGATAGCACTGCTTCTGAATTCGGATTCTGCAAGAGGATAGGTATCGGACCGGCTCCCATTGCAACATGTATCCTGTCCCGTGAAAAACAAAATCATCTGCTGCAAAATCCTCTCTCATGTAGTTTCTGTTTGGCATAAAATGCGTCAGCGTACAGTCAGAAACGTAGAATCGCTCAGCTGCGCCGTATCGCCAACTCCACGCACCTGCGCCTGTTAAGTGAAACCAATCTGTGTTCATCAAGGTTAATTGTCGAATTCCGCCAGCAGTCGTGCCGCTCGCCTCGCTCGGGCGCCTCCCCCTTCACATGACTTCCTCCTCAGTGCAAAAACTTGGTGGCTGATCAGTGGGGGAGCATCAGTTGCCTTTGCTTCCAGCTGCCTCTTACTATGCGCCCTCCAATGACGGGGCCCCCTTTAACTTTCCCGAGGACTGCATGTGCAAACAGCCAGTTAAAAAAAAAAACACAAAAAAACACGCGTTGCTGTTCTATATCTAGGCTGTCCTCGACGAAACCTCCGTAAAGCTGCTCATCGATCACCCTGTAGCCTACTCTCAGTCCTGAAATCTTTCACTTATTCGCGCGTCGCCATGAGATCACACGTACAGGTTTGGTTTGTGCGACGAGGCAAGCCCTATCATGCTGCTCAAACTACATAAAATCGTGTACACTGCTGTGTTATTAAACCAAATCCAATATTTCCCGAGTCCCGAGCACAGCCGCTCTAATAACTGGCATCCAGCTCACCCTGCTGTCCTCATTTTGATAGCATGCTGAATAATTAAGGTATAGATCTTCAGGCTCATGTGCGCCTGGCCCCCTCCCTTCTTCTTCCAAATCTACAACCATGAAATAATTCCTCATTGCCAAAGGTTTTTTTTTGCCAAGATTATAATGGTTTTTACGTTTTGCCCTTCAGAAATTGCTTCACACAAACAGAGCTGTTGAACCTGCACAATAAATAATGCAATGGGGCACTTTATGTCAGTGTGGCAGTAATATAATTAAATGTGGGTAAAAGTGTCCTCCACTCAGTGATGAAGGACAACAATTAGCCTACCATTATAAGGGGGAAAAAAATTCTGCAAGTATTAATTTGAAAGTGCCTCACTTTACCATTTTAGGTCATGAATATTCCACAAATGTAAATGTCAGTTTAACATGCTGAGTGGAACTGGATTTAGTCTCCACTAGACTAGCAGTCTAGGGTTGGATAGTTAGCAGTCCTGCTAATGTGACACCCAACAGGCAAATCACAAAGCTCCTGTCCTGGAGGCTCCGTGGATTGGTGAAGCTCAGGTGTCTTTGCTCACCTATTATTGGTGTCAGCTGTAGAGCTGTCACTTTGTGTGACAGGAAATAATTGGACAGTTCTATTCTCTGGACACCAAAATGTACTTGCTAAGATAAGTGTGTGAATAGATATATTTTTAGATGTATATCTTGATATAAGTTATTATGATAGAGTCATTTAATGCTGTGGTTAAGTTTATGGATATTGCCAAGATATCTCTTATATAAATTTGTCTGGTACTGTTTCCTCCCTTAAGAGAGAGATTCAAAGTTGGTGGTTTGAAAAGGAAATTTTGCAGCAGTGTTGGTGGAAAAGCCCTGCTGCCCTGCTGTTTGCTCTGATGCAGCTCCCTGTGTTATTACCCGGCTGTATTTAAACTGCTCCCGGAATAATTAAGTCACTTCTCATTACTGAACTTTATCAGTTTGGCCCATTCAATTAAAAGCAGATGCGGTTTCCACTTACAAGAAATGGTTCCACATTTGGGAATTCACTTATTAGCTTTCTTAGTTTCTAATTTTCAAATCTTAACAGATGTTGAAAATGGGAGAGATCCCACACATAAAAACAATGTGATGATACAATAAAGGTCCCATAACATGGTGCTTTTGGATGCTTTTTATAGACCTTAGTGGTCCTTAATACCAGATCTGAAGTCGCTTTTTCTCGAAATTCAGCTTTTGCACAGAATTGGAGAATTGGAGGCTAAGGGTGTGGCCTTGACCAACCGCCACTTTGCTTGTTTGAAAGCCATGATGTCTCTCTCTCAGGGCTCCTTATGACCTCATAAGGGGTAATATTCAGATCCAGATTAGCTTTCATATTCTCAAAGGCAGAGCACGATACCCAGAGCTCGGTTTACACCTATCACCAGTTCTGGCCACTGGGGGACCATAGGCAGGCTGGGGGAACTCACTATTAATGTTAAAAAAATTGAACTGTTCATGCCACGGGAACTTTTTACAGTTAGGTCCCTTAGTGTGTGGAAAGCAACCATTGGCCATGCGGCATTAGCTTAGCATAACGATAGAAAGCAGGGGGAAACAGCTAGCCGAAGACCTCTGGTCAACAAAAAATCGTCACAGCACTTAACCGTAACGTCTCGTAGAACCAAACTTAATGTTTACCTTTTTTTTTTGTACAGATGTGAATTAGTGAGCTTACGAGAAGTTGATAAGTTCATGTAAATACCAGTACATGTTTTATCTTTATGAAGAAATAGCTTTGTGTCTTCTTTCTGTTCTAAATAAAATGGCTTTATTTTGAAAGTCACCGCTGGCACGTTAACCAGTTTCCTAACGGCCACAAAGTTAAATATAAATGTTTTATAGCGCCCCTTTGAAGAGGCACAAAGTAGTATTTATCATAATACTGTTAAAAATTATATGTTAGGTGTTTTAAAGTAGTTTTAAAGAACTGTAGCTGTCTCTAGCCGGTTATAGGCTAATGCCGGACTTTAAGATAGTACAAAACTATGCTATGCTTTGAATCTACATGGTTATGTAGCTAATGCCTTTATTGTTCGTGTCTGTTTCTTTTGTAACCAGCTCTTACGTTGGTTTGGGGTTTCCCAATAAACTTAAAATCATCAGTAAAGCATCAGACCATCTTTCGGAGGGGTATGCTACAGTTCATGTCAAGTGTAACAGTCTTTATGCTAAGCTAGGCTAATCAGCTCTGGCTCAAGCTACATACTTACATTTTTAAGATTATTTTTGGGGCATTTTTAGACCTTTATTTTCAAAGGACATATGAAGACATGAAAGGGGAAGACAGGGGGATGACATGCAGCAAAAAGCCCGCAGGTCGGAGTCAAACCTGAGCCGCTGAGTCGAGGACTGAATGAGCCAATTTGCATATGGGCACGAGCTACCAGGTGAGCCACCCAGGCACCCTACTTGTCACTTTGATATACATCTAATATATATTCATGTATCAGGTCACATAATTTCTTGGCCGTGTTATAATATAATGCGTGTGAGCTTTAGTCAGATGGTAGGTGGATTTTGACATGAGAGGAGTGTCAATCTTTTCTTCTAACTCTCATCAAGCAAGCAAATAGGCATATTTCCTTTAATGTCATACTATTACTTTAACACTTGAGTGCAATGTTTTCTTGGATTTACATACAGCATTCATACCGTACTGTAGAAGCTGCTCTTGTTGCCTCCAGGCTTGCTGTGGGTCACCTTAACTGTCAATCTACACACACTCAGGTTGGCAAGACTGAAACAGCATGTCAACCTTTACAGCCACCACTGCTGCCCACTTCAGCAAAAACTGAGCAGCATGTTAGGGTCAAAGGCCTCGCACTCTGACGCAATCTCTCCGCAGACTGGGGTTATGTAAGATCAGGGCTGTCCCTGTTGGTACAGTACGAGGCAGACCTCCAAAAACATTACCATTCATTTCCGAGGAGCATCCAAGACTTTCAAGTGGTGAAGGCTGCTAGTTAAGCATGGAAGGCGTTGCAGGTTATTAGACAGGGCGTTCTGAATCTGTTGCCAGGACTTGTCTTCATCCTGCAGCTTGGGTCTTCACACACGCGCACGCACACACACGCGCACGCACACACACACACACACACACACACACAACATGTGTGACCCGTGCCCATGCAAAGGGATTAGTCCCCACCAGGCCCCTGCCCACACAGCAGGCAGGCAATTGAGGAGCAGTGCCAGCGCCTGCTTACAGAGATTTAGCCACTGCTTTACACTCCCTGGCTTGGTCAAACATACATACATGGCCTCCTTTGCCTCCTGCAGGACCCAGTGAATGGCCACTGATCCGCAGCAGAGATAATGTGTGTGTGAACCGTGGGTTTAGCTGCCGGCAGACGGTGAGAGATTGGCTCTGCAGGAGTGTTCTAATGTGGGTAGATGTCAAAAGGAGCAGTCGGTGTACTGTAAATGTGTTAGATATAAATGCCACGTTTGTATCATGTCCCTGTGCTGCAGATCACTAATGAAGTGTGTAAATGCTGCACAACAATTGACTCAGCTCTGCTCATGTCAGCTTTCAACTCCATAATTGCTTTGATGATTCATGTGGTATAGTCATTGGTTTAATGCAGTGATTAAGATCCAGCAAAACCATGGCACAGGTTACATAATGTTTCAATGAAAGATACTGTTTGGTTTTTGTCTCCAAGTGTGATTTTTCCTAGTATTTACCTCTCCGGTGTTTAGTATTTCTTGTGTTTGGCTTTTGCTATTAAAGCTGGTTTTGTTGCATCAACCTCACTGGTGTCCTGCATTTGGTTAGTCTGTTTTTCTGGCTGGACTTGTCTAGTTTTACTTCCTGTGTTTTCACGCAATTTTTTTGATTACTCGGCCCACTCCTAATGTGTTCCACTTGTGCCCTAGTGTCACCTGTTCCTTGTTTTCTCATTTACCCTGTGTATTTATGCTGCGTTCCAGACACAGATGTAAGCCCGTAAGTTACAATTTACAACTCAAGACTTGGTAGCGTTCCAGGCAAAGTCACCACAACCCTTCTAGCTAGAGTTAGCATTAGCTAGTGGCTAGCTGCTAGTTGATACTAGCGATTTCTAGTCTGCAACATATTTTGGGCTTCACTTAATAAACATAACCTGTAGTAGTACACAATGGTATGTGTATTGTTTTGATTACAATGTGTGGAATTACTTAACATTGCCTATTTATATAGGGTGACCAAACGTCCTCTTTTGCCCGGACATGTCCATTTTTACGTATGGTCCCGGCGTCCAGGGGAGGTTTATAAATTCATGAAAATGTCCGGTTTTCACTGTTTTTCATGGGACCATTATGAGCGTGTACTTGAATTGACTGGCACACAATTCTACGGTACTTTGTTGCGTAACATAATTCCCAATAGGCTGCCTTGTGGGTGGCTCTGCAACTCGCGCATTCAGGGAGCAGATCAGACAGCGGAGCAGATCAGACAGGGAGCAGATCAGACAGGGAGCAGATCAGACAGGGAGCAGATCAGACAGGGCGCAGCATTGCACAGAAAATGCAAGTGCAGCTTCACAGCTGCAAAAAAAACCTTCCACGCACCATCCCGGTCGGGACAAGTAGGAGGCGGAGTGCACTGTGTGCAAAGCTAGCACATTCGTTTCAGTGTCTAATAAAGGTGCTGGAGATCTCATATGTTTCAGTGTCTAATAAAGGTGCTGGAGATCTCATATGTTTCAGTGTCTAATAAAGGTGCTGGAGATCTCATATGTTTCAGTGTCTAATGAAGGTGCTGGAGATCTCATATGTTTCAGTGTCTAATGAAGGTGCTGGGGATCTCAAAGCTCACATGGACAACAAAAAACCTTATCTTATTACATTGAAAAGGTTTGAAAAGGCATCAACAGGGGTCGCCATTGTTGTTTATGTGTGTGTGACGTCAAAAACTGAAACTGGGAGTACAACGATCTGGTACGAGATCCCGACTAGTTGCGTGTTTGACTGCCGTTCAAGGGCACTTTTACAGGTAGAAGGTTACACAAGCAAAAGCACAAGTTACAAGTTGCCTGGAACGCAGCACAAGTCTCTGTGTTCCCTTTGTCTGTTGTCAGGTCATTTTGGTTCTGTTAGTGTGTTCATGCATGGAGTCTACCTTTTGTCTCTGAGTTCCAGTTTGTATTGAGATCCTATTCTGTGGTTCTGGAATTAGTTTTTGCCTGTCGTT
>NW_022605117.1:0-100729 GCF_008692095.1 Etheostoma spectabile | reverse complement strand
GACTAGTTTCCCGTGTAATAACGGTATGTTATGGTGGGGAAATCCTTCTATAAAAATGACAACTGACTCCATGATGAATAACACAGCGTTTATTCTTGTGGTTAACAGATGAAATGCGTTTCCGAGCATTTTACGTGCACGGAACTGATGGAAACTGTCTAGTACAGAGGTTCCCAAAAAGGCACTTTAACAATATCGTGCTCAGGGTTATATTGGTTCCCCTTGTGGGGCCTGATTGGTCAGCTATACTGTTGCTGGGGTACAATCCCTGCTTGCCTTCCTCTTCGCTGTCTATTATTTTCAGTTATCATTTACTTCACAAGACAGCTATGTTCACTCCCTTCTTAATTTGTAGGTCCTGTTCTCTGAGTTATCAGACCGTCCTCGAACTCAGTGTCTTGGCCTCACCATCTCCTCTTCTGTGCTCACTGTAGCTTATCTGACTAAGATAGCCTCCTGTTCTCTCCTCCTAGCTGTTACCCCAGCTGCAAAGCATAATGTATAATATGTCACACATACACACACTCTTATTTAGTCTTTGGTTAATTCAGTATATACTTAAGCCAGCTTTTACGTGGGCCGTTCCTGAGTGCCCTGTTCATCACCACCTCAGTCATTGTATTATTTTCCCACAATTCCCCTTTTCGCACCTATAGGTGCGAACACTTTTTACACTAACTGCAGTGCCTCAACGTCCTCCCCGTCCTCAGGCATGGTGAGTAATGGCAGCATCCCAGCGAATAGGGAGCGTGCTTTTTCTTGGACAAGGCAGTGTGATGAGCCGATGTAATGGTCCGCAGGCAGGGCACACAGCAACACCCACAGGTGGTAACTAGAATAGCGCGAGAAAAAACAGCAATAGATGTCAAACAAGCAGTGATAAGATTCTTCCATTTGGCCAAAAAAGGTTGTCATCCACCCCTCCAATGGATTTGATACACCTGAGGCGCATGCATCTCCTGGGAAAGGGCTCGAAGTTGGTTCAAAGCCCTGGTTGACCTTCCCATCCGGGGCAGTGTTGTTAGGGATGACCTACAGCACATCTCTCCGAACATGGAACAGACTCCTCCTTTTTCAGCCAACAGCATGTCCAGCGCCATCCTATTCTGGAGCGCCATGAGGGACGTTGGGGCCATCTGCTCGGCCAGGCCTTCGATGGCATCCCTAGTTGCATTGCTCAAGCGTAAAAACATTATAATGCACAAAATTTATCCTATCTACATTTTGCTGGGAACGTGACGGGGAAGAGGGCTGAAAGCAGTGGTATATTCTCAAATCCTGCGGCTATTTGATCTGCCAATTTGTATCATTCGGGACACCCCTAGGAACTCCTATGCTGTCTATATAGGTTGGGGTTCCCGCCCTGGATCAAAAGCCGGGCCTTGCATCTAGGGCCCTGCGCCTTCTCTTTACGGTCAGTTTGCACAGCTTATGGTGGGTATAGTGGACTCTACTCCCTACAAAGATATGGGCATAGCTAATCTAACATACACAAACCCTTGACGTTGATTTGGGAACTTTATCTGGGAGTACAACCTAAGACCACCACAATAGTAGAATAGTCCTATTCTAGCCACTGGGCCTAGGGCTGTTTGTTTTGTACAGTTGTATTACACCAGTCTGGGGTATATCACCTAGTTTGATTGTGGGCTTGCTTGATCCGGTGAGATTGAAACAGTGATATCTTGCACCCTCCCCCTTTATGGCGGTAAAATACCCTGGTTTTTCAAAGCCTGGGGGAAAGAGGGATGCTAGGGTAGTACAATTGCGGGAAGCTGTCTTAGAGTGTGTGAAGTTCAACATGCATGCATATCTGCTGGGTCTCATTAGGAAACAAGGGGCCGGGTTAGTGACATGATGGTCTAGCTGTGGCACAGGCCACGCACCCTTCCATGTGTTGTTCTTTGGCATTCTGTATTAGCCACCTGATCCATAAATTGTCCTGGCCTGCACCTGCTGATAACTCTAACACATCTTCCACCCTCATTTTAGAGAAGTCCTGCACTATTAGTCTTCCTCCTTCAGGGGGGTTTTACTGTAGTCTCTGCCATGTCAGTGTCATTCTGTGTGTGCGTGAGGGGATCAAAAATATTTATCTGCAGGGGGGTTATCTGGTCACTTCCTGCTATCCATACACCTATGGCTAACATCCACACATCCTGACCGTTCCTGCTCCCAATGCTCTATTTACTGACAGGGTTATGGGATTTTTCGTGGGGTCTGAACTATAGTCCCGCTGTATAGATAATATCTCCCATTCATCTTGTTGTACCCACCAATCTCTTTTGTCTGTCAACCTCGCCCATGGTTTCCACCCTCCTGTTGTCCAACCCGCGTCATACCAGCTGTTACAGAGACTACCTTTCACCTGTCCGGAAGCGCTCCTTCACAGTCCTCTACCTTTTGATAGTCGTCACAGATGTACAATCTCTGTTTTTTGTAGAAACTATTATACCCCCGCAGTCTATAGCCTGACACAAATCAAAGGTAAATGACGTGGTTGAGTCTCTCACATAGGGGAGAGTCAATCTGGCACCGCACCTTGGGGATGGGCCCTTAGTGTGTTGCTTCACTACTGCCCAAACTGCTCTTCTTTTCTCTCGTCTAGTTTCATTTCCTTTGTTACTGAGAGGTGGTTTGGACACTACCGGGTGATTGTTCTTTGTGGTCTCGGTCCCATACGCATGTTCCAACCCCAGAATTAATGCTGCAAACTCCCACTACTACTACTACTGCTAGGACAACTGTTGTCTTTTTCCCAAACCCCATTGCCTTCCAAGTTATGGATGTACTATGTGGGGGCTGTTCCCCGCCAAAACATCTCTTCCATCTATACATTTTGGATTGCTTTTTAATTTCTGCCAATGGGCGGCTAGGAGGTGCGACTGGGGCACAATGTGTCAGGTGGTGCCAAGGTGCTCCTTTTTTACCTTTAACCTGGACCGAGTGTGAAGTAACCTCCCTTACTTCGTAAGGCCCGGACCACCTGGGGTCAGTCCACTTCCTCTTGTGAACTTTGACCTGACCCAGTCGCTACTTGACAGGTAGTGTTGCTTCCTCCTGCGGTTTCCTGTTCGCCAACTGGACCTGCGTAGAAAGGGCTGAAACCAGAGATGTTAGCTTTTTCATATAGTCTGTCATTTCTATTGCTGAACATCTAACATTGGCATGTGGCCTCCATCTAGTGGAGGTCCTGGCATTTTTCTCCCTGTCATTATTTCATGTGGGGTCAAATGTGTTTCTCGTCCTTCTGAGGACCTCATAGCCATGAGGGCCAATGGGAGCGCTTCTACCCATGTTAACTTGCTTCCTGCACATGCCTTGGCTATCTTAGCCTTCAATGTCTGGTTGCTCTCTTCCACCATTCCCTGTGACTGTGGATGATAAACTGATCCGAAGGCATGAGTGATTCCCAGGGCCTGTTCTACTTCTCTTAGTAGTTTTGTTGTTAAAATGTGTGCCATTATTGACCTTATTGCCTGGGGACCCCATACCTCGGGATGAGTTCAGTTTTGAGCCATTTCACCACTGTTTTTGCGTCCTCTTTTCCGGTGGGAATGGCTTCTACCCACCTAGAGAACCTGTCTACCATCACCAGAAGATACCTTTTTCCCCTACCACATTTTCTGCGCCCATATCAGTATAATCTATACTGATATCTTGAAAACAAGCTGTGGGGACTGGGTACGCTCCTTGTGTGGGTGTATGGTTTCTGAACATTATGCTCTCCACACACCCTGCATTCCTGACAAAAATGTGTCCCCATGTCCCTCAAATTGGGGGTGCCACCACAACTCAGACAGATTCAGGAGAGTCTGTTTTCTTCCTTCATGTGTGGGTCTGTGTGCCTCAGGTAGCAACATTCGCACATCTCGGCTGATGCTGCTATCTTTCCTTGAGAAGACACTCCATATCACATCTTTGTCTTTTGTGGCGCCGCTCCCGGCCACTGATTCCATTCATAGGCTCCTGACTGTATCCAGCCTTGATGAGTGGTACATCAGTACATGTCTGTCTCCCCCTTTTTCTGAAATAAAATGGCATTGAGAAAGCATTGTTTTCAGAAACATCCATATGAAATGGGAGTGAGTAGTCTGGGGAGGTGAGTGTCTCTGCCCTTGCTAGGGCACTTTTGAGGTCAGAGAAGGCGGCCTCGGCCTCTGTTGTCCATAGGAGGGGGGCGCGTGAGACAGCGATGAGTTCTGTTGGTATAGTCAGGGATATGTGAGCGGCTGTATCTGTGAGGCCCAGAAAAGACAGCATGTCTGCAACTGTGAGGGGCTTCTGACTGTTGGGGGTTCTGTGAGACTGTCATTTGTTAGCTTTGCTGGGCTTGGGCTTGTTTAATTCTTCCAGTTGTTTCTTTAACAATTGAGTTTTGTAGTCTTTTTAATTCATCTTCTTGTTGCTCTGCTCCTTTTTGGTGTTTTGACAGGAAATGACGCACATTCTCGCCCCATGTTGCATCGGTCATTGTTTGCAGCCTACTACTCCTCCTAACTGTGTCTGAACTGCTGTGGGTAATCCCCCTAGTACCCCATGGCGGAACAGCGCCACTGTGGCGGCGGACTGGTCCCACGGTTCCCTCATAGCACGCTGCCAATCTTTTTGCTCTATCTGCATAGGCATCAAAATTTCATCACTTAGTCTTTTTAAATCATGCCATGCTGCATGATCCCCAACTGTGGGATACATGCGGTGCAGCTCAGCCCAAATGCCAGGGGTACTGCTGATGCAGGCACTGATGCGGGAACAGTGGGTCCAGCTCCCCTCTGGTGAGGGCAGCACTAGCTTCATCTGCTCCCATTACTCTACCCAATACTGCTGAGATCTCCCAAACACAGCTGCACTCCTGCTGTAAGACTATTGAAAGCTGTGAGAAATGCTCAGCCCCTCCTGTCAGGGAGGGGAGTTTGCACACAGAGAATCTAAGTCACCAAAACTGTAAGGGGTGTACATCAACAGTCCTCCTCCTCCTCCTACTGGGCGGAGTGGGCATTGTAGCCCCGCCTCTGGTGTGTGGCGCGTCTTCCTCTCCCTCACTGAGCTCATTTACTGTTAGACGCAGCTGCTCTTGCTGCTTTTTTATCTCTCTGAACTCTTTGTTAAGTTTTTCCCTTATTCTAGTTGATCTTCGCAGCATAACTTCGTCAGGGTCCTCGTTGGTAAATTTACCTTTAAATGTGCCTGCTACAACAACGTCTTGAGGACTTGTGATCTAGATCTGGGCCTGCGTTTATGTCGTTTTTTAGTCCTTCCCTAGAGCTGGAGCTTCTGTCTGTTTGCTCACTTTCCCTGCTGCTGTCTGACTGTTCGCTATCTTCCTTACTTCCTGAGTCTTGTGGGGTACTATGGTGAGGTGGACTGGGTCCTTTTACTGACATGTGAAAATGCTCTGGATTTTGTTTGCAAAAGACGCTGAATATGGGTACTAGCTTTGCTGGGCCGGCTGGGACTGTATCCGCTGGTTGTGGTGGAGCCGCTGCTGCTCCCCCTGGCGCTGACTGTACCATTAAATTTAGATAACATTCTAAATCCTGTACGCGCCCTCTAATGCCGGTATCAATGGGTCCTGTGGTACTCTATTGTAATGCATTGGCTGTAAATGGGCAGTTACCACTGGGCTTGGACTGTGGGTTTGATGCCGTTGGACCTGTATACGGCGGCGGTGGAGCGGAAATTCTTAGGTTTCTTATATCTGGATAAAAAGGGTTGTTGGCGGGGCGCCTCAGCGGGCAGCGGGGTTTTCTCTGCGCTAACGGTTTTATTCTGTTCAGCTTCTGTCTCAGTTTTTGGTGAACTTTTGTCATCTTGTTTTGTCAATCCAATTGTTTCTGTATTGCATTTGTCATTTTCAACCCCACCCCATTTCTCTTTCTGCGCTTCATACTCCTTCTGCTTTGGTTTAGTCAATTTAAACCATTTTCTTTTCTTTTCCTCCTCTGCCTGCCTTTCCGCATACTCCAACTTACTTTTTTCATACTTCACTATTTCATTCACTTTCTCCGGGGGCGGCGCCCCTTCTCCCTCAATCCATCCTCCTCTCTCCCATTCTTTCACAATCTCTTTTGCTACTTTCTCCTCTCCTTTACTGCCATACTTTTCACTGCCCCTATAACACTTTACCATAAGGGGTCGTCATTTTACAACAAATAAGCAGTGAGAAAAAATCCAACAAGCCAAACCACAACAAAAATCACACATGCAACAACGAACAACTTTTTCATTAAGACTCCATCTAGAGCCTTTTTATGTACATCTCTATAATCTTTACAACTTAAAAAGTGACCTCTCACTCCTTCGCACAAATACACTCGCGGTGGCTCGTAATATTACAATGACAATCTGTTAACTGCAACTCTTTTTCAGGATGTTCACACAGAACCAAGGGTGGCAATTCACAATCACTCATCTGAACTATCTGTCCTTAGCAGTCTCCTACCTCGTCAACCATCTGGACGTATTTTCCTCTGACTATTTGTCCCTTTTCCTCTCCTACCGCCACCCGTATTATTCAACAATCCTCTTACAACTCTCTAGTTGTTTTTCTCTGTTTAATCACATCACATGCCCCAACATTTCATCTGTTGTTTATATCCCTTTAATTACAGCACATTCAATCATACTTTTCGCTTAAAACAACACTTACGACAGTTGAATGTGATCACATCATTTAGTTTTCAGCCAATAACAGAATTTTGATTTTAAACAGGCTTCTGCTTACCTTTTTTGTTGAGAGCTCTCAGTGATCACACCAACGAATCGCAGTATCGCCGCTCAGTCCCTTTCACGGGCTGCGGGATGTCAGTCCGGTGGCTGAGCTGAACCGGACCGTGGACACAATGCCAAGGTCCAGTTGGATTCCCCTGTCCAATTACGTTATCACGTCGGGGGTCACCAAATTTGTTGGGGAAATCCTTCTATAAACTGACAACTGACTCCATGATGAATAAACAAGCGTTTATTCTTGTGGTCAACAGATGAAATGCGTTTCCGAGCAGTTTTACCTGCACGGACCTGATGGAAACTTGTCTAGTACAGAGGTTCCCAAAAAGGCACTTTACACAATATCGTGCTCAGGGTTATATTGGTTCCCCTTGTGGGGCCTGATTGGTCAGCTATACTGTTGCTGGGGTACAATCCCTGCTCTGCCTCTTCCTTCTTGCCTGTCTATTATTTTCAGTTATCATTTACTTCACAAGACAGCTATGTTCACTCCTTCTTAATTTGTAGGTCCTGTTCTCTGAGTTATCAGACCGTCCTCGAACTTCAGTGTCCTTGGCCTCACCATCTCCTTTCTGTGCTCACTGTAGCTTATCTGACTAAGATAGCCCTCCTGTTCTCTCCCTCCTAGCTGTACCCCAGCTGCAAAGCATAATTTATAATATGTCACACATACACACACACTTCTTTAGTCTTTGGTTAATTCAGTATATATTTAAGCCAGCTTTTACGTGGCCGTTCCTGAGTGCCCTGTTCATCACCACCTCAGTCATTGTATTATTTTCCCACATTATAGCATTCATAACGTAAACATCTTTTTGTTGTGTTAACTGTCTTTTAACAGGGACTAACGGAGGCGGTCACCAAGGACGGCAAAGCCACGACCAGCAGGAGACAGAGGCCAGAGGCCAGCAGGGAGACAGAGGCCAAAGAGAGATGTTGAATACATTATTTGCTATATTAAAGATTGTCTTTCTAACAATAAATGCTTTAAAGTAACTGGTTTGTCCGTGTCATTATGTTCTTGGGCGTGTGTATATAATATAAACTGTTATTTCCGTTACATTTTGACGTGGAATTGTTCTGATGCTGTTGTAACAACTCGTAAGGTGTACATGTTCAAACATTACTATATACTGTACACACAAGTATATTATTCAACATGAAGGGCGATCAGACAGCTGCCGATGATGGTGTTGCTTGCAGACTGCAGACAAGGAGAAGGTTTTAGGTTAGTCAACCTGTCCTGTTACAGTTGCATCACAAGTATATTATGTTAAAGTCCACTGTGTAGTTTTCTTCATCATGAACTAACAACCCTTGACCATTACACACACCTACCTTTACTGTGTTGGCGGATTTTTATCAATGGTATGACTTTTCATGTTTGACACGTGTCAACAGTACTATTTAATCTTTCTCACTTACAGTTTACTGCATGTCATACCTGCCTGTGGTAGCTCATTAGCTGGTTAACCTTGTAGTTGCTGATCATATTTTTCATTTCTTGACCTGTAAAATAAGCTAATCTTACATGTATGCAGTAAACTGCAAGCTAATTTTAACAGCTACTTTTCTTTTTTTAAACATGTATACAGATAGCATCTGAATATAATTGTTGACTTATAGTAAATAATTGAAGTTTCCTCTGTCCAGGTCACAATTTGATGGGAAAATAGACCTTGAAAACGTAATATTATATACACAAGCCCAAGAACTTAATGACACGGACAAACCAGTTAATTTAAAGCATTTATTGTTAGAAAGACAATCTTTAATATAGCAAATAATGTATTCAACATCTCTCTTTGGCCTCTGTCTCCCTGCTGGTCGTAGCTTTGCCGTCCTTGGTGACCGCCTCCGTTAGTCCCTGTTAAAAGACAGTTAACACAACAACAAGATGTCTACGTTATGAATGCTATAACATACCGTTATTACACGGGAGTGCTCATACATGTCAGCCTTCGTTAAACGTTGTTAGTGAAGTTAACACGGTGCAGTGATAACTCCCGTCTACAGATACAACCAGTGATAAACACCAACTTTCTAAATCTCTGCTATTGCTAACGTTACGCATATACGTTAACGGCATATAAAGAGATGAACATGCCACATTAAACTTTACAAAGACGGCAACCTAGCTAGCTAACAGCCGAATGTTAACTGACAGGTTCAGTTAGCTAACGTTAGCTCGGGGTGTATCTACCTAATTATTATAGGAATTTGTACAAGCTTTAAAGCGTTAAGCTTGACATTGATGTAAAACATTAACGGTGATAACAAATGTACGGCACACACTAAAGATACTTACATTTAAATTATCATTTCACCGTCAGCGATGCCGCTCGAACTCCGCTTATATCAGCTGTTTTTTTTTAAACGAGCCGTCAAAGGCTCGCGCATAGGATTGTGGGTGATTTGGGACCGCGAAGGATACACATATGCATCCTTCTCCGTCAATGGGAAATTTTCTGAATGAAGGACTCCGTCCTTGGAGGAATTCGGAGGATGCTCGAAATTGGAACGGTCCTTCGACGGACGTTGATGACGTAGCGTCCTCCTCATGGCTTTGGAGGATTCTTCCGTGACATTAAGAAACGGCTGCTGATCATTTCTTCATCCCAACAGCATAATTTAACAGCACAGTTAACACTTCCACAACCATTTCATCCAGTGTTTTGAAATGCAGCAAAAGAATTAAGTGACGCCAGCCCGCAATGACGTGCACTTGATAGCCTGTTCCATTGTACATGTTCTCCAAATGCTAAGGAGGACTCTGACCTGCTCCTGAAGGATCCTTCCTTGGAAGGACGAGTCCTACCAAGGAAGGATCCTTGACATTGAGAAACACCCAGAGAGAGGTCCCCTGCATCCCACTCAAATATGCAGGCAGAGAGACGGCTCATGAAGGTGGGACCAGACGTGAGATTTTTTTTGCAGCCCACGCTCACGTTCAAATTGATAAATGCCGTACTCTGCGTAGGAATCGGCGTACCCCCGTCCTACGCCTGTTTTAGGTTGTATGCACATTTCATAAATAAGGGCCCTTGTGAGCACAATAAAGATTTCTTAAAGAAAGGTTTGTACTTTATAGTTCTAGTTTTTTTCCAGTTCTTCTGGTCACATTTGGCACTATTTCACATGGTTTGTCTGTAGTTCTCTATTCTGTCAGGGCTTAACTCTGTCTCCCACACCTATTTTTTTTTTGTTTCTTGTTATGTCTCGGGAAGAAGTATTGTGCTTTTAGGTCAACCATCCATCTGTACATCAGAATCAAAAACACTTTATTGATCCTTGAAGGTAGCCTCTGGAAAAAAGGTGCTCCTTCGAGCCGGATTTGAACCAGCGACCTAAGGATTTCAGTTCTATACCTCTACAGTCCTCCGTTATACCAACTGAGCTATCGAAGGGAGCTACCCTAGCCATACGCACTTCTCATCCTGTGAATGTGAATGTGATCACACGGGGCCCCCCTGGATCTGACAATCTTTAGGGGATGTAGCTCAGTGGTAGCGTGCATGCTTCACAGGTTTTTATGGTTGATCGTATGAAATTCTTTCATATTGGAACTAGTTTTGCTTGAACACTGTGACAACACATATCCTGTACTGGATATGGAGGCACTGACTATTTGTCTAATCTTCTGGATTTTGTCTATGAAGAAGGAGGCAAAGTCATTGCAGGCCTTGGTAGATAAAAGTTCAGATGCTACTGGTACTGGAGGGTTTGTTAACCTATCGACAGTAGCAAACAAAGCACATGAATTATTATTGTTTCCAGAGATAATATCAGAGAAGACCTCCTTGCCTTCGTTATTTCCAAATTATAAATGCAAAGTCTCTCTTAAGCAGAAAATGCGTTTGGATTGGTAGGAAATGGAGATGGGCGTTGCCAAGAGGAGGCGCCTTTTTGATTGACAAGAAATGGATATGAAGTCTCTCAGGATTGGCAAAAAATGGAAGGGAGCTTTGAGTTTGATTGGTGAGAAAAGAAGATGAGAAAGTGGACAAATATGTTCTGGGTCATGACAAAGCATCTAGGGTTGATCTTAGCCTTTGTGTGAATACATAGGTCTCCACATACATTGTTTTTATTAAGATTGACGACCAAATTGTTAGTATTTCCGAAATTTTCCCAACCATTGCAATTACTTTCATAGCCTCGTTGGCGCAGTAGGCAGCGCGTCAGTCTCATAATCTGAAGGTCGTGAGTTCAACCCTCACACGGGGCAGGTGTTTTAAAATAAAAAACACATCTGATGCTGAAACTACATTGACAGGTGATTGAACACTGGCACATACATGGAAGTTGTGATTCTACGGTTATTTCTGAGATCAACAATCTCAGGAAGGCTTTTTACAATCAATTGGGAAAAATGGGAATGCATACTCTTAATAAGTAGACTTCCAGAGTATTTGCATAACAAAGGCACAAACATGGGCGTTGTGATAGGATGGTGTCGTTCATCATTGTTTCTGAGATCAACAATAACTTCAGAAGTTTCGAATTCAATGGCTACCTATGGTTTCTTTCTAGGAGCGGTTCAAAATTACGTTGCACTATTTTGTCTAATTGCTTAGGTCATAATATTTCCAGAGACTTAATTTCTTTCAGGTAGTTAATAGATATGGTCAAATGAAGCTTCATTAAGCTTTCTGAACAATGTTCTTCATTTTCTGAACGCATTCACTCAGTAGTGTTTTATTATTGGTTGTACATCTGTGATTACCCTAGAGGTGTTCTCAGTCCAGCACCTCTCCCTCTCAACTCTGTTAGTTTTACACTGTCCAGCATAAATCACTGACACCATACCTCACACTCATCCATGCATACACATTCACCACTGACTAAACTGACTACCACCATCATTGAATTGTCATTTCTTTTGTTGTAGTAATATAATCGCATTTCCTTCAACCTTTGCACACGGTCTTTTGTCCTGGTTGTTTCATAGGGTCATGACAAAGCATCTAGGGTCAGTCTTAGCCTTTGTGTGAGTACATAGGTTTCCAGAAACATTGTTTTTATTGAGATTAAAGACCAAATTGTTAGTATTCCTGAAATTTTCCCGACCATTGCAACTGCTTTCATAGCCTCATTGGCGCTGTAATGGGAAAATTACATAGACAATGATTTTCTTAGAGTAGTTATTCACTTATTAAAGTAAGTCTTTGTTATAAGTAAAAACCTTCACATAAGCCTCTGATGACATGTGCTTCCTACGACACCTCTTTTAGGGCCCTCAGTCTCCAGGGACAGCAACTAGTGTGACTCTGTTAATCACCAGAATAAACAAATGGCAAAACAGATGCTGGCGCCCAGGAGATAGGCAAAGGGTCAGGTTGCCCAAACTCTAGGTCAGAAAGGGAACTAATCTATGGAAAAGATAAATCTCTGAACTTCTAAGGTAGAAAGACAGCTACAGCCATCTGTTGACGCACTAAACATATGGACAGGAACAGCAATTGGCTCCATTAAGTCTGAAGAATAAGATGAAGTGTTTTGTTTAGGTTCAAAGTGTTTTTCCAAACATGATAGGGTTTTTCTGTTGGGGCAGGAGAGGATATAAGCAGTTGTCTAGGGGTACGCAGACACCAGAATGTGTGGTGTCACTTGTTTCTCTGTTTCATTGTGAACTGCCATTCTCGTCAGTTTGTTTGATTGTTCTCTCGAGAAAATAATTAAACTCTTTCACCGAATATCCAAACTTTTAATCCAGTTTCAGCCTGTCTTTATTTTTGTTTCAACAAGGTCTCTTCTCATTCACAAATTCCTCCCTCGCTGAACAGAAACTTCCACAACAAACTTGGCGTTGTCGGCAGGATTTCAAGGAGGGATCAGATCGGGACTCCGCTGGTGACTGATGACAGCGCATCCAGGGATCTGAGGATCACCTGCCTCTAAACCTCGCCAAAACATCTTTGAGAGACAGAGGGTCAGAAACCGCGGAGGGCTCGCTGATTCCACTCTGAAATCCAAACGAAAAGGAAGCAATTTCAAACAGCGGGGGTAAGTTAGAATTTTACTTATAAACAATTTGAATTGGATATTGAGACACTGTGTGAGACAAATACTGACCAAGGTTTTCACTGGGGCTATTTGGTGAAAGTTTTATCTTTTGTTTTGGGAAACTTTGGGTTGTACAAAACAGGAGAAAAAGGTTTTTTTTTTGTTTAACATCCAGGTTGTTAACGAAAATAAAAACCACAAATTTGACATCATCTCATCAAACACGGGAGTAGGACGGGGTGACGGATAGATTTTAAAATCATACAGATAAACAGTCATCGTAGCTGCCTATCTGGATTTTCATCGAGCAAAAATCTATCACAGATAAACAGTCATTGTAGCTTAAATTAAGTTACAGCTGTTTTCAGGTTTTTTCGCAAAGTTTACCGAGAAGACTAAACTGGGCCGTATAGTGACGATTATACGAAAAAGAAGTACTTCAATTACTTGTTCATTTCACTTTTAGAAATGGGCAACAAGGGCACAAAGTCACACGTTCCCTCAGGTCCGTTGATTGATGAGATGAGGAAAAAATATGGTCCGCAAACTTTAGATTGTTTGGTTTATTGGACCACTAAGCATGGCTTCCCTGAAAATGGCTCTTTGAGCACAGGGAAACTTAGGATGCTAAAACAAGATTTAGAAGAAGAAAAATTACTCAGAGGGGGTAAAACAATTAGCACTCAAGATCTGGTTCAAATAGAGAAAAACAAGGAATGTTTTAGTCAGTGGATGGAAAAAGCCACTTGTAGGAAAAAAAACAGATGAAAAAACTAGTAACTAAGGAGGGAACAGATAATGCTGTTGAAACACAGAAAGGAGAAATGAACACTGTCACTAATGCATTTTCCCTCTATCCGAGTCTTAAAGATGGCGATCAGCTGCTCAAACCACCACCCTACCCTCCTCCAACATCCAGGCCGAAGGGAGAAACACCGTCCGTGTCTCCCCCAGAAGCAAGCACCAGGAGCGGACCAGATCCCACACAGCCCCCACCTCGCTGCAAGCTCTCTCTCTACAAGCAGCCACGGCCTCTCCCCCACCTACACCTGACAATAACAGCAGCATCGGGTACCGTCATCCAATGCTACAAGTCAGCTGAACAAGCTGACAAAAAGAGAAACAGAAGAAAAATAACTTTGTCAGTGTCAACGTTGGCTGAACAGGGGGAGGCCAGAGGCAGAAGACGAGGTGGAGGGCTGAGGCCAGCAGTGGACCGAGACACATGTTTCAACTGCGGAAGAAGAGGTCACTGGGCAGACAAATGCCCATCCCGAAATACAGAAGGGAGACGACAACCGAGGGGTCCCCCAGCTGGGGACCGCACCTACAGCCAGCAACGGGTGGATGAAAGGGAGGAGGGGAACGGGAGTGGTGGAGAGTCTGAGCCAGTCTGCACCGGATAAGGGAAGTAAAAATGCAAAACACACTAACTAACCTGCTTGCAAAGAAGTAAATGCTTTCACACACTACAGCCCATAAACATCACACTGTTCCTCTCACGATAGGGATAATTCTAGACGCAATATTGTCACCTAGAACAAAAAACATTTAGAAGGTATTCCTACTTATGTAATGTTTTTATCTGAGGTGTATAAATTGGTTGCTACAATTTTAAAAGGTGCATGGAAGGGATGTAGAGTTGGTTTAGAGGCATAATCTGTGGTTTGGGTTTGTGTTTAGAGTGTATGTAGTTGTTTTTTTTTAGGTGCAACAAATTATGTGCTTCAAAAATCTTTATTTTTGAATCAAAAGCTTTCTGGTTGAATTGTTCTGTTTTGAATTGTTCTGTGCAGGAGTGCAAGTGGAGCACGAATCATTTAGATCCCTATGTACAGTGGTGCTCAAAAGTTTACATACACATGCTTAAGTTGACTAAAAAGAGGAATAAAAAATCATGTTTTGGAAATTTATTTTAATACTAAATTAAAAAATGAGGTAAAATCCAACCTTAAGGACACCATTTTCTTTGTGAATGAATAACGTATTGTAAATAAATAAATGTTCTTATTTAAAATACAGGGGTCATAAGTATACATACCCCTATGTTAAATTCCCATAGAGGCAGGCAGATTTTTATTATTAAGGCCAGTTATTTCCTGGATTCAGGATATTATGCATCCTGATAAAGTTCCCTTGGCCTTTAGAATTAAAATAGCCCCACATCATCACATACTCTTCACCATGCTTAGAGATAGGCATGGTTTTATTTCAGTTAGACTAATACCTGGTTTGATTTGCATTGAGAGATGATTTTATAGAAAGTATCCCATGCCTATCTCCAAGCATGGTGAAGAGTATGTGAGGATGTGGGGCTATTTTAATTCTAAGGCCAAGGGAACTTTATCAGATGCATAATATCCTGAATCCAGGAAATAACTGGCCTTTAATAATAAAAATCTGCCTGCCTCTATGGGAATTTAACATAGGGGTATGTATACTTATGACCCCTGTATTTTAAATAAGAACATTTATTTATTTACAATACGTTATTCATTCACAAAGAAAATTGGTGTCCTTAAAGGTTGGATTTTACCTCATTTTTTAATTTAGGTATTAAAATAAATTTCCAAAACATGATTTTTTATTCCTCTTTTTAGTCAACTTAAGCATGTGTATGTAAACTTTTGAGCACCACTGTACACACATCATGAGGTTGAAAATCTTTCTGGGAACACTGGGAGTGCAAGTGGAGCACTTGCACTCCCAGTTGTCCCAGAAAGATTTTCAACCTCATGATGTGTGTACATAGGGATCTAAATGATTCGGAGCAGGAGAGAAGGGCAACATGTTCGGTTTTGCTCTCTCCTGTGTCCTTTGAATTTGTTAGGTAGGGATCTAATGTTTGGCATAGGAGTTTTCTCAAACTCCTACAGGTCTCAAGGTTGTGAGATTAGAAGTCACAGCCAGCCTGACTCATTGTTTTTCACACACACACACATCTCAGCTGATTTTTTCAGTGGTGAATCTCTCTCTGGGTCATGCTGCAAGCCTGCTGCATGAGGCCAGAGATGTGATTTAACCCCTTGCTAACTTCATGTCAGAACTAAACCTACATTGCACTTATTTTGTCTTATCAGGAAAAGATGACATGTTTGTTGAAGATTTTTTTTTTCAAAGAAGATACAGATGAGCTTGAGTGTGCTTACATATACTTGCATGCATATAGATGTGCAGTAGAAGTAACCTTGATAAGAAGAGAATGTTTTTAGAATCCAGCACTCATGCTCATATCTCTCTTTGTCCAAATCTCACACAGATCAGTGGAGAAACTTGGGACAATGTGTCCTAGACTGTGACCAGCTGACTGAACGGACTGAAACCGTGGAAGGGAACGTGTACACCTCCCCCTCCACGGGAGTTTATCCAAACTCCTGTCACACAATGTGACCGCCGCGCGCAGTGTGTTCCAGCAGAAAGAAGCTGACACACACACACACATCTTTGAATAATGTTGTGACCGTCTCTCCCTCAGATATCTCTCCGTTGCTGTCCCAAGTGCCGACTCACCTGTGGGCAGCGCATAAATATGACGTGGGTCTCATAAAAATTGTCAGCCTGATGTCATCACACCGCGCTCAAACTTCAGGCCCAAAAAACCTCAGTACCCACTGAAACAAGAAGCGATTAATGGAATCAGGCCGGTCTTTAACTCTCTATTAAAAGCAGGTGTTATTGTTCCATGTCCTGATTCACCTGTACGCACGCCTATTTCCCTGTCAAGAAAATTCGTGATAAGGGAAAACCGGTCGAATGGTGTTTTGTTCAGGACCTCAAAGCAGTAAATGCAGCGGTCCACGCACGTGCTCCCAACGTGCCAAACCGTACACTAAATTCAAGGAATTCCAGGGGCGGGGGGGGGGGGGGGGGGCACAATATTTTTCTGTTGTTTATTTGTCTAACGCTTTTTTCAGTTGTCCAGTGAATAAGACAGCCTTTCTGGGTTGCCTTCTTATGTGATGGTAAGGCCTACACATTCACACGTTAGGATAACGAAGCACTGAGAGAGAGCCTTGAAAGATTAACTATTACACTATTGCACTGTTGTGCCACCTGGCAGAAGAAGGGCACAAAGCTAGTTTAGCCAAATTGCAATTTGTGAAAAAAGAAGTGCATTTTTTTTTGGGTCATGCCATTTCAGCGTCAGGGAAAACATTGTCCTCATCTCGAATTGAGAAATAGTTTTTCTCCCAAAACTTGAAACAAAGAAACTAATTATGTCATTTCTAGGGATGTGTTCCTATTGTTGTGTTTTAATCCCAAATTCTGCTCAGTTAGTTAAACCTTTAGCTGACATAATACATGGCAAAAATCTATCTACACATGACCGCGTCACGTGGACGATCGAAGCGAACCAGGCGTTTGTAAATCTTAAAAAAGCTTTTAAAAGCCCTCCAACCTTAGGTTTGCCAAACCCTAAACTTCCATTCACTCAGACAGTGGGTGAACATTTGGGCTGCATGACGTTTGTTCTCTTGCAGCCTCACGGTGACAGGCTCTGGCCTGTGGCCTATTATAGCTTCATTAACATTGTTAGTGCCACATGTAGTTTCTCTGATCCTATTGGAGCAACAATCTTCACACTTATCTGCAGCATGTTATCTATGGTTACACACATGTCTGCTTGATATGCCTAATTTCACTGTTAAACATTTTACAGTGCTTAACCCTGCTTCCCTTATGCCTATGCCAGGAAAGGGAAAGCCACATGACTGTTTGGCTGAGTTGCAACACACCTGTGCTCCGCGCCCAGATCTGACTGACACACCGAACTCAGATCTGGTTTTGTATGTCGATGGGTCAGCCTCACGCTGCCTGACACCGGACAGGGACAGGTAGGGTTTGCTGTAGTATCAGATTCAGAAACCTTAATTGCTAAACCTCTTCCCAAACACTTCTCTATGCAGGCTGCTGAACTCATTGCTCTCACTGAAGCATGTAAACCTGGCTGAAGGTTCGTCTGTTACAACCTACACAGACTCCAGGTACGCCTTTTGAGTTGTACATGATTTTGGGGCATTGTGGAAACACCGAAACATCCTGAAGTCTTATGGTAAGCCCATTTTGCATCACCAATTGATCAGTGATCTTATTTCCATCTTAGCTAGGCTAATACAAATGTTCTGCACACACACAGTGCAGCTGACTGATTTTTCACTTACAGAATCAGTAGCTGCAGAATACAGCGGAAAAGGGCAGAGTGCACCTTTTAAAGAGGATGTCTGGCAGGGGCCGGATTCAAAACCTTAGCTTCCACACCATTTTTTCACACATTATGCAAAGTTGACACATGGGCCCATGGGACCATGTGTCAAAGGGGCGAGTGCTATTATTGTTAACAACAACATGGTACACAAAGGCCTTCACAACATTTGCAGAAAAGGAACATTTTGTAAAGCGGGCATTTGGACATATCATGATGGAATTTCACACCGTCACAGGTGAAAAAGTTTTGTTTGGTGATGGTTGATCAAAATGGGTGGAGGTGTTTCCTGCTTCAAAACAAACTGCTTCAGTGTTAGCAAAAGCTCTAATGACAGAAATTATTCCCAGATAGGGAATATCAAGTCGGTTGTCAAGCGATAACGGCACGTTAAGAACAAAACTATGTACATGTGAATGAGGGTAAGAACGCGCAGTAACCTCAGTCCTTTTGAAATTCTCTTCGGCAGACCACCCAGTGTGGGGGTTAGAAGCTTCTAGAGCACCCCTTCCCTCATCAGCTCTGTGTGAGCATGATATGTTAGAGTAGGGTGTACAACTGACTTCTCCTCTCTCTGCCATAAGAATCCAGGTTTCTGCTGCCCTGCCCCACCCAGCTGGAGGACCGCTCCACACGCTGAAGCTTGGAGATTTTGTGGTCTTCAGGAGGAAAAACTGGCAATCCAAACGCTGGCAAGGTCCCTTCCAGGTTCTTTTGGTCACCCACAGCAGTGAAGGTTGCTGAGAGGGCTCCGTGGATCCACGCATCACACTGCAAGAAGGTTCCAGGACCAGGGGACAAGCCAGTCCCGCCAGACACCCGGAAATCCGTGGCCTGACAGATGGCGTTCTGTGTCACCAACGTTGCAACACAACACACACCAGAAATGAGGCAGTGGTAAAGACTGACTCCGACGGTGTGTCATGTGCTTGTGGACGAACCTCTGACACCAGAAGAAATCCACGGCACCAGAAGCAAGACAGCCGGGTCGACAGCCGGATCCTGCATCACTTATCCAGTCACCCACACGCACAACACCCCTGAAGCAGCAGACTTGCTGCAACGATGGAAGGGCACAAGGAAAGACAGACGTGGTATCCGCCTCATATTGTGGGGGGTTCAAAATGTATTCTTGTTCTCTGTGTCTGTGGGGGTAGCATTTTTGTTGTTAGACAGATATGATAGAGATAAATCTGACATCATTTATTCTAACACCACTTCTTCTCCCATTAAATGTTACTACAGATGACAAAATCAACTCAAATGATTAACATTGTGCAAAATAAATGAGTTCTTTCTTCTGACAAAGACAACGCATTCATATTCCAACGTATGACTGGGTTCAATCAGCAAATTTACACGCGATGTAGGGATCAATGATTAATGTTGATTAAGGATTAATTGTTTCCCCACTCACAGAAACGGGCTTCACCCATAAAACCACTTGTGTTAAACCTAATTAACTATTTGTGCACTGACTGCATTTTACTTTAAGAGCTTAATGTAAAATGATGAGTTACAGTAGCAAATTTGTTTCAGGAATTCTTCCGTGGTAGGGTTTAGTTAATAACGCACATGATATTGATAAGATACATGAAAGTTTGGAAAACCTGACCGCCGTCATGTTTGCGGGGTTCAGCGATTTTCCTAAAGCCTTGTGAGCTATGCGTAACATGTTACTTCAGCACCAGATGGGTCTAGATTTACTGTTAGCAGCTCAGGGAGAGGCTCTGCACATTGACATTGAAGGTAACCTCACAGACATCAGTGATCCCTCGCTGAACAGAAACTTCCACAACAGCGAAGTAGGCAGCGCGTCAGTCTCATAATCTGAAGGTCGTGAGTTCAACCCTCACACGGGGCAGCTGCTTTAAAGACAAAAAAACACATCTGATGCTGAAAATACAGTGACAGGTGGTTGAACAATAGCACAAGCATGTGAATGGAAATTGGGGTCTATGGTTATTTCAGAGATTTGCAGTGAGCATTGTGTTGTCCAGCAGAAAGACAACAGGTGTGTTTCTTTCCATCTATGATTTATATCGTAGCAGTGCAAGCATTTATCCCAGGTTTGAGTTCCAGCCACAGCAGTTGCATTTAAAGGTTTTGAAGCCATATACAACATTACCATTACAAGTTTTACCCAGGTTTCTTCTTTTATTCAGTGATAATTCAATTTTCAGACAGCACAACAAGCACTTTAAATGTACATGTTTTACACTTTCTATTTTACTGTATTTATGTACTTGTACTGTAGTGTAGTATATTTATTGTATTATGCTCCAGTGTTTATGGGTGTTACGGCAGGTATGAGCACAGTTTCTATTTTTATAGATGAAGTAAATTTGAGATGCTGTTAAGTTTACTCTTCAGCAGGTGGAGACATTAAGTACTGGCCTTTTTCAATAAAGTATTGACTTTTTCCTTGCAAAAGTTTGTTTCCAATGACATTAACAATCATACCATTAGTTACGGTCCGTGTGTGTGTCACGATTTGGTGGGGAGGTGTGCGCAGGTAATGTGGTTGAGTGGTCTAAGGTGCTGGATTTAGGCTCCAATCTCTCTGGAGGTGTGGGTTCAAATCCCACCACTACCTTTTGCAAATGTTTCTTAGTAGGGAGAGAGAGAGAGAGAGAGAGAAAATGGAATGAAAAGAGGACTGGTGGTAATTATGGCAGCAGTAAAGGTAATAGAACTATTACTAATAGTAGTAGTAGTGCAGGGCATAGTAGGGCGTCCAGCAGGACCACGGCAGCAGCTGCATCCACTACTCAGGTGCCACCACAATCCAAGGAAGTCTGAGAGGGGAGAAAGCACAAGGGCTTCTGGAAAGAAGCAACATTAGTTAAATGCAAGCTTTTATCCAGTATCACCAAGTACTATCATAAAGATGATCACCTACACACATCGTTGCAGGGGGCACCCAGATTTGAACTGGGGACCTCTTGATCTGCAGACAAACGCTCCACCACTGAGCTATACCCCCACATACTCTATGTTGGATATGCTTATGGTGCAGCAAAACAATGGCTGGGCCTCCACCATGTGGTTACCTTCACAGTCTGAGAAAGTATCCAAATCTCATCTACTGTATGAAGGGGAGTTAAAAGAAAGAAAACAGTGTAATCTTCTATAAAAGCCCAGGTGAATTTATGTTAATTACATTAGATGTCAAGACTAAGCACAGAAATGTGGTCCACACAAGGATCCACACTGTTACAGTACATGCTCGACCACAAGCACACAGAAGCACACAAACGCACACACACACAGCACCCTTCCCCCTTGCTTACAAACTCCAACAGAAATCAGTTTTCACACTATATAACTACTCAAATAATTATAATGTAATACTGTATGTAAACTTCACTTTCAGAAGAGGAAATTACTTCTTCATTTGGTCTTTTGACCAATATAGCAGCTGCCTCCTCCGCCATAAACCACTTTTTTCCTCCAAACATCTTTACAAGTGTGTAATAATGTTTCCAGCTAGTAGACAAATCACTAAAAGTTGCTCTGTTTACAAACAATACGTGCACCAATGCTCTACAATGGATGTCTGTGAGAGCGCACGGTTTATGCACAGACTTAATAGCCATTATGCACGGCTTTACTAGGTCACGCCCTAACCCAATGGCATATTATCATGTATGGATGGATTTGTCTCTTCATAGGCTAAAGTGCTAGGAGGGTCTCGCAACATGACATTGATACTGGTTGATATAACTGTTGATCGAAATGAGGATGGTCCAAATCGAATGCCCAGACTTCATTGGCTTCCAAGCTGTCCATCTCTGCATCCCGGGAACAGATTGCCTCATGAGAGGTCTGGTTTGATTCGTAAGACTTTGCAGAACAATGTTAACACACAAAATTTAGAGATAGACTTCTCGCTTGAGGAAAAAGATTGGAAAATATGTGCGGAAGTGAACTACTGTTTCCCGTGTTTACATTGTAATTCGGTCAGAAACTTCAAGATTGTGAGACAAATGGCTAGATTTGGACAAAATGGCTTTGATATTACTATTCCTTGGACTGTTGGCGACTCATTAAAAAAAAAAAAAAAAAAAAAATCAATGGCACAATGTCGCCAAACCGGGTAAATGTAAGAATGTGCAGGTAAGTTAGCACACTTTGATTGCTGCTTTCCTTTTCAGTATTATTACTTGATTGCAGTTATTTACCTGCTTATATCATAGTATTTTTTGAATGTGGTCTTATCTGAATCCTGAGGGTCTAAGATTTCAGGCGATGTGACGCATATTTGAAGATTAAATGCAAGTAATAACTACCTTTATGTAGCGTCCCTGTTTTAGTTTTTACTGTCCAAAATCACAATCTACATATGCATTATAAACAGACTGTTACACAGAAGGACACTTACATTTTATAATGAATATCAGAACAATAAATATTCATGTTCAACTTACTGAACGATTGCTGGTAACATTACTTTAAGTGTAAGATGGTAACTTTTACTTAAGTTTAACAAATACTACAATCAACCATAAGACCAGTTATAAATGAGACAACATGCACACCACAACTACACCCGAACACTAACCATCAAACACTGTTGTGGCCAGAAACAACTGGTCTTCCAGTATTAGTATTTTTGCTTGAAGGCGACTCTCCTCGGCCAAGTGACGCTCCCTCTCCCGCCTCAGGTCACATGACAGCCACCTGTTCTTTCTTTCGGTAGCCGCTCTGAGCCGACACTCTTTGGAAAACACATTTAAACACATGGATGTGTTTAAATGTCTTCACGCGGCACATTCTCATCCTTCATCATATACTGCAGGAAAAAACAAAAACAAAAAAACAATGACATTAAACTACATCAGTGATTCAAAAGGCCGCGAGCGGGGACTGGCAGCTCCGCCGGGAGCGCTATGCCTCTCAGCTCCGCCGCCTTCTTGATGATCTCCGGCAGGTCGGCGAAGAGAGCCTTAGCGGTGGAAGCCGGAGCCGGGTGGGGCAAAGGGGAAGGCCGCTCAGGCGGTGCCCCAGGCCGTTCGGGAGACGGAGAGAGCTCCAGCGTGAAAGCGTCAATCGTCGTCTCGAGGCCCAATCCCCCCAAGGGGGAGGAGGGGGACCCTCGCAGAGGGGAGGAGGGGAAACCGGTGATGGAAGCGCTGTCAGACAGAGCGGAGTCAGCGGACTCATGCTCGTCGAAAATGCCGTCCACCAGCGGCTCCAAGGTGCCGCCGGATTCCTGTCTGTCTGCCCAGCTGCCGTCTCCGTCCCCGCTAGCCTGGCAAACCAGAAAAGCCGGCTGGAGGGGGGGGCAGACGCGGGCACCGGCGGAAGGTCTTGAGCTTGACTTCATACTGCGAAGTTGAAGAAAAAGTGGGAGTCGAACAACGGGTCCGCTCTGTATATATGCAGTAAATGCGGACGTAGTTGAGGCCCGTGCTGGACGCTAGGGCGGGAAAGAAAATCTTCACGACTGCGCATGCGCGAAGGGATAAACCCAATAGCGTAGCCCTTAGAGGGCGAAGCCTATATGAAATAGAACGTAGAGGAGAGATATCTAAATTAAAATATCGATTCAATTACAGTTGTATCGATCAAATACCAATACCAGCGTTGGCATCGATACTATCGATATTTAGATAGATCCGCCCACCCCTACTGTTGAGACGGGTATGGCTGCAGCCTGGAGCGTCCCATGTCATCCGTCCCGTCTCATGCGGTCTCGTCTCATACGGAGGTGTGTCCAACGGTAAATCCAGAGGGTCAAAATTACGATATTGCGAATAATTTTCCAGATGGAGTCACGGGTAAATTCGTAACCACATTTGTTGCAATCAATTGAAAAACGTTAAAAAACTGTTAAAGTAACAATTTTGCCATAGCCTACATGTAGTTTGCTCATTTCTGAATGTTATGCTTGTGTTGTTCCATGTTAACGTAGACATCTGATGAAACCTGCATCAGCGACGCAGCCGTTTCTGCCAACTAACGGCAGGACATCCTGAGGAGGGAGAACAATCCACAATATGCACACACAACAAGACTACAAAAATAAACATGTTACACTCTTTCCAAGACTTTTTTAATTGTATAGGCTATTGTAGGGCCAAATCTTGCCCTTCTAGATTCTTTCAGGAAGAAGGGTTCAAGTCCGTAGGTTGGATAGAAGGAACGTTTATTACCATGGAATATATATTCCAGAGACAAGGTTACAGAGAATTATGCATCCATAGCTCTCCCTAAGTTTGTCTGACTCTTTTCCCTCTTTGCATGATCTTATGTGCACAGGGGGTTCAGTTGCTACCACGTGACATGTTTGTGTGCTGTGTTTTGTCTTCAGAAGGTTAGTGTCTAGCAGAGCTTGGCCTGCAAAATAGATAACAGGTCTCAGACTGCTACTGGAGAGGACCTTCACCCAAACACAGGACGTGTCCCAAACCACCCTTGGCCCTGCTTTTCAGAATTAAACTCACTCGGCAGAGCTATAGTTGGACACATTGTACCAAAACAACTTATCAAAAGGTCACAGTAAACTTTATGAACTATCACACTAAAACCAAGCAGACTATGTGTAATGCTTTAGCTCTTTAGCTCAAAATTGAACACACATGATTAATATAATGCACTTGCAATGTGAATATAATGTTTATGAGCACACATGCTATGAATATATTTTATTCCAACACTATATTGTTTTCACACTTCACTGGGACATTGCTGCAAATACAACTGCTTATCAGCATGGCGAGAGCAACTGTCGGCCTCGACTGTCTACTCTTTGGGACCCGGGACAGAATGCTGTCGGGTCTCTGGGACCCGGAACAGAATGCTGTTGGGTCTCTTGGACCCGGGACAGAATGCTGTCGGGTCTCTGGGACCCGGGGCAGAACGCGGTCGTATTTTTCTACTACCGCGGCCTCGGCTGTCGGGTCTCTGGGACCCGGGGCAGAATGCTGTCGGGTCTCTGGGACCCTGGGCAGAATGCGGTTCTATTTTTCTACTACTCTGGGACCCGTCCTGCATTCGACTGCGTATCTCTGCTGCCACGGTCTTGGGCCAGGATGCGATTGAATTTTTCTTCCACTTCGGCCAGCGGTTCTATTGTATTTTGTGTTGTAGACCTATTGTATGAAAGGGGGAAATTATTTTTAAAACAAAACCAAATGCTTGAACTCTGTCGGGAGAGAAATTCCTTCTATAGCTGCAACTTGGATCAAAGTTGCAGCTATAGAAGGATTTTTTTAGTTTGCCTATCATCTGCATTTATTTTAGAGACGGACATATATTTTTAAATATTTAAAAACACACCAAATATTTTATTCATTAGCATGATAGTTGACGTGAGCTTTTACTTTGAAAAGAGAGATATTAGTATTTTATTCCAGATGCAAGCTTTTATTTTGAAAAATAAGAAACTCTGGGATGGCAGAAGGATTTTTATAGTTTGCCTATAATCTGCATTTATTTTATAGATGAACATATATTTTAAGTGTTTTTATTCATCAGTATGATAGTCTGCATTTATCTTATAGACATGTTTAGTTAAAAATAAAACATTTTATTCATTTATATGATTGCCGTTAACTGCAATCATATAAATGAATTTAAAAAAAATATTTGCGATTTTGCATTTTTGACCCTCTGGTTTACTGTTGGACACGCCTCCGCATGAGACGAGACCGCATGAGACGGGACGGATGACATGGGACGCTCCAGGCTGCAGCCATATACTCTTGGGATTACTGGATGTGTAGACAGAGAGACAGACGTTACCAAACACAAAGACAGACACGAAGCAAAGCGACAACTAGCAAAAGTCGGATGAGGCGCCAAACACATACTAGGAAGACTAACGATCCGACAGGGACTGGATGTCAGGTCACGGTATAAGAGCTGGTGGTGATGATGATGAGACACAGGTGGGTGCTGGTGATTAGGCTGAGCAGGAACAGGTGATAGTGGTGATGAATGAAGGAGGCCACGCCTCCCCAGGTTGCATGGCAACAGGAACCATGACGCACAGACAGAGAAAAACAGACATGTAGACAGAAAACATAATCAGAGCTGGGGGTGCCTGACAAAGAGTAAAAGAACTTAAATTTCTGGGCGTCATAATCAACGAAAAATTGTGTTGGAAGCCACATATACACTATATTAATGGTAAAATATCTAAATCAATTGCAGTTGTTGGGTGTATAAGGGATGGACGGGAGGGGGAGTACAGGGCACTGGTGGGTGACTTTGTGGAGTGGTCTGGTAAGAACTGCCTGCTGCTGAACGTAGATAAGACCAGAGAGATGGTGATCGATTTCAGAAGGAAGGGAACGGCTCCGCAGCCCCTTTGCATCCTGGGAAGTGACGTGGACATGGTGGAGGAGTACAGATACCTAGGTGTCAA
This sequence comes from Etheostoma spectabile, assembly GCF_008692095.1. Classification (NCBI taxonomy): domain Eukaryota; kingdom Metazoa; phylum Chordata; class Actinopteri; order Perciformes; family Percidae; genus Etheostoma; species Etheostoma spectabile. Next base: position 74,420 of record NW_022605117.1, on the reverse strand, counting down.
CATCGACAGCAGGCTGAACTGGAGGGTCAACAGCACTGCTGTTTACAAGAAGGGGATGAGCAGACTCTATTTCCTGAGGAAGCTGAGATCCTTCAACGTGTGCAGCAGGATGTTGGAGATCTTCTACCAGTGTGTTGTGGCCAGCGCTCTGTTCTCCTCCGCCATCTGCTGGGGGGGGGCCAGGGGCAGCAGCATCGGAGCCAGCGATACAAACACACTGAACAAACAGATGAGGAAGGCTGGCTCCGTGATCGGCTGCAAACAGGAGACTTTTGAAGCTGTGGTGGAGAGGAGGTCACTGAACAAACTGTTATCTATCATGGATAACCCTGACCACCCTCTCCACCCCCCCACTGGTCCAACAGAGGAGCAGCTTCTCAAAGAGGCTCCAACAGCTTCGATGCCGCACGGACCGCTACAGAAAATCATTCATTCCACAAGCAATAACACTTTTTAACACGTCATCTCTGGGTGGTAGATGAGACTTTTGGACACCACACTACTGCACTAATGCAACCTGGACATTTGATTTATTTACATTTACATTTTAGCATATTATTTAAGCAGTTGCACATTTTTGTTCCCCCATCCTGTACATTTTCAAATATTTGTTCTTTTTACTTTATTCGTATTATTATTTCATGTATATTGTATGTATGTATATTTTTCCTAGTATTTCATTTATATTTATATTCTGTGCTTTGTGACTGATTTTGCTGCTGTAACACAGGAATTTACCATTTTTCTTGGGATCAATAAACATCTATCTATCTATCTATCTATCTATCTATCTATCTATCTATCTATCTATACTGTATAAAACCAATTATTTATTAAATCAACGCTCATTGTATACGCTGTATTGTTTCTTCATACTTCCATGCATTACTTACTGTTTGGAGGTATGGGGAAACACTTACAAACCAACACTGAACCTGTATTCACTCTTCAAAACAGAGCCTTAAGAATTGTAAATAAAACCACTTATAGAGCACCAACTAATCCACTGTTTATTAAATTAAAAGCACTAAAATTCAGAGATATTGTTGACTTTAAAACTGCACAAATGATGTACAAAATAAATAATCATCAGCAATCGAACAGTGTCCAAGGGATGTTTCAAATAAGAGAGAGCAAACATCACTTAAGAGGAACATTTGTATATAAAACAAAACCTATAAGAACAAATGCTAAATATAACTGCATCACAACTAAAGGAGTTACTTTATGGATAAGCTGCAGTGAAGAGATGAAATGAGCAATTCAAGAGATTATTTAAAATGAATATATTAAAGGGATACAAAAAAGACTTAAAGTGGTAGTATTGTAGAAAGACTATGGTTTCTTGGCATTTAAATGCTGGTATGTCTATATACTGGTATATCTATATGCCAATATATCTACATACTAATATGTCTATATACTAAGTCTAGTATGGATGTGTTATTTAATCTGCTGTAGATAGATGATATAGAAAGAAGAAGAAAGGGAGGGGAAAAAAAAAACTTAAAAAAGTGTAAATGTGTGTGTGTATGTATGCATTTGTGTCTATGATGTGTAAATAATAATGTGTAAATAACTGAAGCATAAGATTTACTGAAGGAGAAAAGTAGAGAAAGGGGGTTGGACTTGATAAGTTGTTTATCAACTTCTTCCTTCTCCTTTTGAACATGAACATTTTTTTGTTTTGTTTGAATGACTTTCAAATTTGGAAGACTGTGCTAAGAAGTACATGACTTTATGTATCTGTCATTTTAATTATATATGTATGCAGTACTGCATGTATGTAAATCTTTTATTTTAATGTTTTTTGTTTTTGTGTTCAAATAAACTATTAAAAAATAAAAAATAATGGAATCATGAGACTTTAAGCTTTCTAATGATGTGCTGCATGAGCGTGTTTATGAAGATTTAATGCTTGCAATTTATGAAAATGTACAAGTGGAGAAAAGGTTTTCTCAAAAGGGCCCGTTGCAGGTACCGAAAATCTGAAGAGACATAAAATAAAAGATGTGTGTTTTTAAAGTGTAACAGCTAGTGTTTGATGCAGGATCGTTGGTCCCCTGAAGCATTCAACATCAAAACCAGGCAACATGTTGTCAACCCCCCCCCCCCCCCACGATGACATGAGGCTGAACAGCTGGTCATCTCTCTGCCCCCCCCCCCCCCCCCCCAACAATAACAATAACATGAGGCTGAAGAGAGGTCAAAGCCATTTAAAGGAGGGGACAAATGAGCACGCAGGAACCTTTAGGACCCAAGAGCGTCATATGATTCATAATTCAATAATTTAATAACCATATAACACATAAACTTCCCGATTGTTGCAGCTAACAGCTAACGAGCTAGCGGTCCCGGAGGTCTCTTCCACTGAGCTAGTGGTCCCAGAGGTCTCTTCGGGGTTGTGGGAAATTATATTCAGATATAGGGGATTTGTGGGAAGCTATACTCAGGTATTGTGATTGTTGTGAGAAATTGTACTCAGATATTGTGATCATATTTAGACACTGTGAATGAACTTATGCATAAGTTAATGAAACAAAACTCATGTCAGACATTGAATGAAGGAGAAGTATGTTGTTACTTGTACTTGGCATCTAGGTGGGAGCGACCTCTTATTGTTAAGCATTAGCCACGACTAACAGGAAGACAACACACAGAGTAAGGCTAGAAGCCATGTGCTCAGTAACAATGGAGGAGAACAAAGGGGTCCTTCACAGGAAAGACCCCCAACACACACAGACACAGGAAAGACCCCAAATACGCACGCACACAGACACGTTGCCGAAGACTGTAAACAGGAAGTCGCGCCCACCCAGCCAATAGAAATACAGTTGCTAAGGCGATATGACCCGCCTTGTGAAGCTTTTAGCCAATAGGGCTCCCTTAAGGGCTGCTATATAAGCCGGTGCATGTGACTGTTACAGGGCCTTTTTGTGAACCTCTGAGCTAGTCATGTTCCATTTAGACCCGTGCACGTATTTATTGTCCGGAATGCATTGCTCTGTTTTTATTAATAAATCGTTTTGGTATACATAATCAAAGCTAGAGTGATTCCTTAGCTAATTGAGTCCCGACGTTTGGACCCTCCAAGTGGAATTCGCAACAAATTTGGTAGCAGAGGATGGTTTTCGAGTAGCCTAGTGGTTAAACTTAGGAATTCCACGGAATCAGGATTAGAAGTTGTTAAACTCCAGATCCAGATTCCACGGACAGTCCACGTCTGACGGAACGAGACAAAGGAGGCATTGTGTGCAAAACCTCGGAGGAATGATCACTGGAGAGCTCTCTGAGAAAAAAAAGGTAGGCTGAACCTGTTTCATCAAACTCAGCATATTGTATAATAGTATAAACTAAATTAAAGTGATCAAACCTTCCGGGTGAGTACATTATGTAAAAAAATATAGACTAAAAATTATTAAGTGTTTTGTGGACATTGAGCAATGCATTCCGTTTTTTCTGTTGGATGAGAGTGCGTGGGTTGAGGCATCTGGGATGCGTAGACGATTCCAGTTCTTGGAGCGGCGTCTGTGAGTGGTTCGATAAACTTGTCGGTAGATTCGCTGCAGTCGTATACTGATGAGGGAAGGCCGCGGCACAGCGAGCCAGTGTTCGTCGTAGTGGCTTCATCCATAAGGTGGGCCAACGCGTGAAAGTGTGTGAGTGTGGAAACATAGAGAGCGAAATACAGAGTGTATATAATGCTGTTGAAGAATGAGTGTTGGAAATGTGAATGAGTTGATAAATATGATTCCATAATTGTATGGAGCTACGCTGTGTGTTGAGGTTCGATAAGGCCTGAAACGCGATAGCGGGCCAGTGTTCATAGGTGATTCCAAAGTTTGGAGCTAAGATACGCGGGAGATTCAAAACTTGCCGGTAGGAGTAATTAACTTACATGCCAAGGGAAAGTCGCGGTGCGTACAGAGCCAGTGTTCACCATACGAAGACTCGGTCCATAAGACTGGGTTCAGCGAATGAGAAAAAGACGATTCCATAATTCTTTGGAGCACGTGGCGTGGGTAATACGATAAACCTGCAGTGTTACTGTGAGGGGAAGTTTGCAGCGCGTTACGGGTCAGTGTTTGTCTAGGCAGAACCGGCCCATAAGGCAGTTCTCAGCGGATGTAGAGAGTTATTAAGAGATAAGAGAAGAGATAAGAGAATTGTTGTTGAAAAAGTAATGTATTTGTCAGAGATAAAATTGGAAAGTTTGGAAAAGGATGACTGTGTGAGCCCGAGTGAAGCGTTGACAATTGACCAAGCCTCTGGTCCGTCTGTGGTGCTGCCGTTGAAGAAAGAAATACGTAGGTTAAAATTACACGTAAAAATACTGTTGGTGGATCTTGTAATAAGTTCGATAGGGTGCTTTTGTGGGTTATTGAAAGTAGAGAGAATTTGGAGGGAAAAAGAGCAGAGGAATTTTCCAGAGAAAGAGAGAGACAGCCTGCAGAGAGAGAAAAGAGAAAAAGGGGGGGGGAGCAGACGGCAAAATGGATAGTGAGCAGAGAAGGGAGGGGCTGTTTGATTAGAGTCAGTAAGAAGTGAAAAGGGAGAGACAATGGCGACATCTTATGGAGAAAAGCTGGTACAGGCATTAGGAAGAAAGTGCAGCAAGGGTGATTTGGAGGAGAGAAAAGGAAATTAATATAGATTATACAGATATGGGAGCAGACAATGTAGTGCAAGGGAAAATATATTAGCTGGTAATGGTAGACAGATTTTCTAGGTGAGTAGAAGCTATCCCATCTAGACATGAAGATGGAAAGATTGTAGTAAAATGGTTAAAAACTGAACTGATACCACGGTACGGCGTTCCAAGACGAATCAGATCAGATAATGGCACCCACTTTAACAACCAGTTGTTGAGAGAAGTTGAAGCTGCCTCGGGCATCACACACTCATTCGGGTTGGTATACATCCACAGTCCCAGGGACTGGTGGGGAGGGCCAACCAAACATTGAAGGCTAAGATAGCCAAGGTCTGCCATGAGAGCAGGATTAAGTGGGTGGAGGCCTTTCCCCTGGCACTCATGGCCATGAGAGCTGCAAAAGGGGGAGAGATGCACCTTCCCCCCACGAGATCTTGACTGGCAGACCAATGCCAGGTCCACCCAATGATGGAGGTCATATGCCATTATTGGATCTAAAACAGGTGAAAATGTCTGCCTATATGAATGAACTAACCTCTTTGGTCTCAGCCCTCTCTACCCAGGTGGAGAAAGAAGCCAGCACCCACTCAGAACGAGAGGCAGACCATTAAGGTAGGAGGCTGGGTCAGGGTTAAGGTCCACAAGAGGAAGTGGGCCAACCCCAGGTGGACTGGTCCGTACGGAGTGAAGGGGGTTACTTCACACTCGGTCCAGGTCAAAGGTAAATCGGGCGCACCTTGGCACCACCTGACACATTGTGCCCCAGCAGATCCTCCAACCCGCATTTTAGCGGACACACATTTGATTAAAAAAAAATGCAGGAATTACTTAAGCGCTGCTTAGGAAGTCCAGACAGTCCTCAGTCTGGACAGAGGCCACCAAGCCTAAAAGAGCTCTCTTTACCTCGTCTCTCTTGGTTTTGCTGTAATAGTTTTAGACAGCTGGGGACTTATTTTGATACACTGAGCTCCTCTCTCCTCTATCTTTCTATCTTTTCATTTATGTGCATCCATGTCCCAGAAATGCGTGTTACTAACCTATTTCTGGGGAGTCATTCCCCGGAGTCCTTATGTTCTTTTTTCACCAGCATGTTCCCTTGGATCAGAGAGGCTCCGAAATCAGGGTAGCAGCTGTCGCCATGGTCCCGCTACACGTTCTGTGATGCCATGTTCAACTGCTACACTGCGGTGCCCTGCTACGTCCTGCAACGTCCTGCAACGTCCTGCTACGTCCTGCTGTGCCTTGTAATGCCGCACAGCGTCCTGCTATGCCATGAACTACTACAAAGAACTTCTACAAACTACTAATTTTTTCTATTTTTATTGCCACTCTTCATTCTAACCCCAACCGGCCCGTCAGACACCGCCTACCAAGAGCCTGGGTCTGACCGAGGTTTCTGCCTAAAAGGAAGTTTTTCCTCGCCACTGTCGCACTGTTGCTTGCTCTGGAGGAAACTATTAGAACTGTTGGGTCCTTGTAAATTCTGGAGTGTGGTCTATCTGTAAAGTGTCTTGAGATAACTCTTGTTATGAATTGATACTATAAATAAAATTGAATTGAATTGAAATTGAAAAGAAATGGGGTTTGGGAGAAGAATAGTAGTGATAAATTGTGTCATGCTGGGAATAGGGGCGGGACTGATAATGTGGGGAATAGAATCAAATTACAGGATGATATAACTGAATTAGAGGACAATGCCAAAACCGTGGATCTCATATTCCAAATTGAGAAATAAAATAATGAATGTAGAAGATAAACATGCTGTTCTCCACGGTCTTTTAATGCTCATAGCATTAAAGCAGCACACCCCATAAGGGACACTAGGACACAAGGTAAGGAAGACAGGGTTGATAAAACACAGGGACAGAAAAATGATCAGTCATTTCCAGTAAATCTACACATAAGACTGCCACAATAGTCTCCGGTTGGCACACATGGCATTTAACCAGCAGTAAACAAACATAAAGGGGCAGTGACTGTGAGCAAAGATACCACAAGTTGATAAATGGTTCAGAGGGAGAGGAGAAAATGCGGGCTCCAGTGCCTAGGAGCCCTCAGCCCCTCTTCACTCACAGACAGCTGCTGCAAAGCAAGAGCGAAGGGACAGTAAAAATATCAGGATTCTGCATTGAGACAACAAATGCAGCCAGGCTCAGAGGCTAGCCCATTCACAAAAAGGAAAAACATACAGAAAAAAGACAAAGAGAGAGGGTGTTGTAAGAATGAGGGAAAGAAGGAAAAAGTGGGTTATATAGAAGCAAGGGTATAGCTACAAAGAGAAGAAAGCAGAAGAGAAGTGTTGACTCATGTAGTAATTAAACTATAGTTGCAATATAAGTATTTGAGTAAGCGGAGAGAGGTGTTCAAAGGTAGTAGATGGGATTATGTCTGAGATCTGGTAGATTGAAGGAAAAGAAATGTGAAATTTATGATATCACAAGGAAAAAGTAAGAAATAAGAAATAGAAAGTTTAGTGCATTTTATGGAGGGACATAGCTGGTGAGAATTCAACACTAACTATTAATAACTCACTTTTCAGATTGGGTATAGTTGGTATATGTTTAAATGTATGTCTGTATGTCTTGTCTTGCTTTATTTGTTGTATGTCTGCAATTAGCATGTAAACATGCTCAAACGTTATCATACAGCTGATGTTCCAGCTTCGTCTGCTGTTCATACCTGTCACAGGGTTGCTGCCCTTATTGTGACTGACACTCCTTATGAAGACGATATACGTGTCCCACCACTTATGGCTGCGCGTCTTCCTAATTCAGCGGCGCTCGATAACTTGTCGACACAGTTAGTACATTTAACTGAAGCACAACAAGAGGATATAGAGAGTTTAGTTAGTCGATACCAGTGTTTGTTCAGTGATGTTCCGTCCTGCACTAAAGTGCTTAAACATGACATAGACGTGCAAGATGCGCGTCCGATTAAGCAGCATGCTTATCGCGTTAACCCGTTTAAGCGAGAACTAATGAAACAGGAGGTAGAGTATCTCCTTAAAAACGGATTAGCCACTGTAAGCGCCAACTCTTGGAGTTCCCCTTGTTTGGTGGAAGCTAAGCCCGATGGGACTCCAAGGTTCATTACAGACTTCCGTAAAGTAAACGCCGTCACAGTCAAAGATTCGAATCCCCTCCCGCGAATGGAGGACTGTATTGACAATTTGGGTACCGTCAAGATTGTCAGTAAATTAGATTTATTAAAGGGTTACTGGCAAGTACCTTTAACGGACCGTGCCGCTGAAATTTCCGCCTTCGTTACCCCTGATAACTTCTGTCAATACAAGGTTATGGCTTTTGGTATGTGCAATGCACCCGCTACATTTCAGAGGTTAGTTGACACTGTGTTAGTAGGCTTGCCCAACTGTAACGCCTATTTGGATGATTTGTTGATTTATGCAGAGACATGGGAAAAACACATGAGCGTGTTGGAGAAGGTCTTTGAACCTTTGGCCCGCGCCACGCTGACCCTAAATTTAGCTAAATGTGAATTTGGGAGAGCTACCGTTACGTATCTTGGACAGCAGGTAGGACAGGGTCAGGTGCGACCTATTGAGGCTAAAGTTGCCGCTATTAGAGATTGTCCCATCCCCAAAACACGGAAAGCGGTGCGACAATTTTTGGGAATGGCTGGTTATTACAGGAGTTACTGTCGTAACTTCTCCAGTGTTGCTCATCCTCTAACCAGTCTAACAAGTCCTAAAGTAGACTTTGTGTGGACTCAGGAATGTCAGGTTGCATTCGATAGCGTTAAAGCGTTGCTCAGTCATTCTCCTGTGCTCGCTGCGCCTAACTTTTCCAAACCATTTAAACTTGAGGTGGACGCCAGCGCGGTGGGTGCAGGGGCTGTTCTGTTACAGGAGGGGATGGATGTAGTTGATCATCCTGTAGCATATTACTCGCGTAAGTTCAACAGACACCAAGCCAACTATTCCACCATTGAAAAGGAAACTCTTGCTCTGTTGTTATCTCTTCAGCATTTTGAAGTCTATGTAGGATCTACTGCTCTGCCCGTCGTTGTGTACACTGATCATAATCCCCTTGTTTTCCTGTCTCGCATGTTCAACCACAACCAGCGACTCATGCGCTGGGCTCTGCTTGTGCAGGATTACAACTTAAAGATACTTCATAAGAAAGGCTCTGACAATGTGGTAGCTGATGCTTTATCTAGGTTGTGATGCTGTTATGTGTTCTGTTATGATATCAAGTCCTGTGGCTTGCATTTTAAGGGGGAGGGTGTTACGGCTCCTGCCATTTGGGGTAGTTTAGCACTTGTGTTTCAGAGATGTAAATCAGTCTTTGTGGTTGCCCGGAGAGGATTGGCTGGCGTGATGGCTCCGCCCACTTCCCTGTTCCAGGCCCTGCTGTGGATTGGTGCGGCTGCTGGAGATCCGGCCAATCAACATCCTCCAACCAACACCGGGAGAGTTTAAAAGGAGCTGGGATCCTTCAGTCCGGGCGGCTGAACGTTCAGTTCAGTCTGCCACACGGTCCTGCTAGAGATTGTTTGAGAAACCATTGTGCTAGAGATTGTTTGAGAAACCATTGTGCTAGAGATTGTTTGAGAAACCATTGTGCTAGAGATTGTTTGAGAAACCATTGTGCTAGAGATTGTTTGAGAAACCATTGTGCTAGCGTTTGTTTGAGAAACTATTTTGTTAGAGAGTGTTGTTTGAGAAACTAGTGTGCTAGAGATTGTTTGAGAAACTATTTTGCTAGAAACAATCGTTATTAGAAAGCTAGTTAAATCATAATTTGTGTTAAGCCTTTGTTTTTTTGGTCTTTTGTTATCTGTATTATATTTAATAAGTTAATGGGTGCTGTGCTTCTTTGGTTTGTTTAGGATAATCTTTGTTTATTAGGCAGCACCCATTATCTCTCTTTGTGTTTGTTTATTGAAGTGATTAAACTTCCTTTAATTTACTACAACCTTGTTGCCTTCTGTCTTTGGTTAACCCACATTCATCCTTGTTTATGTTACGCCCATCTTTAACAACGGGCCAGGTCGTAACAACGGTAGAAATACATCTGTTGTGTTTTTTAAAAAAAATGGCTGGCGTCGCTTTCTACCTCATACAGAATGCAAACACGAATAAAGGGCAAAACGTTACAGCTTGGAAAATTATACTTTGCGATCATTAGTTAATATTAGCGCCGATGCTAATGCTAGCTAGCGTTAGCATCAGCGCTAATATAAGTATAGCGTTACTATCGGCGCTAATATTAGTATATAACAATATAACCAAGGTGCTATCAATAGCTGATATTAGCGCCGACGCTAGCTAGTGCGCTTAGCTAGCATTAGCATCAGCCCTAATATTAGCTAATGATACCCAGCTAACATTTTTTGGTTCCCAGACCGTTATGGGGACGTTCGTTTTTGGTTGCGGGAACGTTCCCTGAAGGTTTGTTTTGGTTGTAGTTTGGTTGTCTGTTGGTTAATTGGAAGGTTTTCTTAACGTTCCGGGAACGTTCGTTTTTGGTTACAGCAAACATTCTCGGAACGTTCCCCTAACATTCTCTAAAAGTTACAACCTTTAGAAAACGTTAGGCGAACGTTCCGAAAATGTTGCAACCTTTTGTCAATATTTGAGTATTAACTGAAGAAATGAATGACTAACTGAACAACCAAAATTGCAAAACATGTAACCTTTAATTAAACATATTAACTGAACATATTTAACAACAAAAATATAACAACATTATTAACAAACAACAAATCTCTAAAAAACTAAACAGAACTTATTCTTCCTTATCACAGGCCTCTGCCTCGACGATGACCTTTCTCGAGGTCTTAATTTTCAAATAAAAAGGCAGCTTTGTCAAAAGTTTTTCTAATGGTGCCCACAGGGCTTCCTCGATCTCGTACACTGCATCCTCATCCTCCACCGAGAGCTGCAGGTAGCCCGGCTTCCCATACTCAGTGGCTCCCAGAGCGCTGACCACAGCCGTGGAGACCGGGTCCTGGACGGAGGAAATCAACATTTCTTAGCACTGATTTCAAGTTTATATAATCACAGTGTTTGAAATAAAACATACATCCTCTGGAGGAGTCCATCAAAGTTAATAAACAATAGTGTTGCCTCAAAATCAAAATTGCACTGGTGATTGACAATAGTTTTCTGTTTTCTAGTTTTCTGCAATGCCTCAGAATATTAATATTCCTAAATTTACTGAACTCATGCATCGTAATCTTTCAGAGAGGAGGTATCCAACATGCCTAGTAGCCTAATAGCCTAGGGTTACCCACACCGGTATAAGCGGCTAGGAAAATACATTTTTAAACTTTACTGTTTTCTTTTCCCCCATAAACCATGGTAGCAATAGACTCAACTCCTAACACCATGTTCTTTGAGTTACACACTCTTTAGCTTAACATGAGACAGGCGCACTCTCTGTGGCGCATTAGGTCAGCGCAGTCGACTGTTAACTGAAAGGATGGTGGTTCAAGTCCACCCAGGGACGTTTGTTGCTTATGTAACCTGGAGTGAGCCAACTCTGGGATTTATCCTTCTGCAGGAGATTATAAAGCATCCCAAAGATAAGCCAAGTGGTCTTATTCTGCAAACCATGTACATATTAAACAGAAAAAAAACACAAGTATCCTTTTAAAGAAGGAAAAAAAAATAGATAAAACACAATTGTAAACTTGAGACTACCTTCACACTAATTAGTCAATGTTAGTGCTACCTTTCTTGATCACCGTCAGTGTCACTACCCTTCACGACTATTTTTAGAGACGTTATCTTTCGTCTCCTTGGACTCTTCTTCCCACTAACTAAGCCAATTTAGTGCTGCCTTTCGTGTCTATTTACGATGCTACACATTCACACTTTTTCTTTAAAGTGCTACCCTTTGAGTCTGCCTTTAATCTGTGACTGTCACAGATTGACAAGCTCATGGCAAATTTATAGTTTGCTGAGTGCTGATGGTTTTTCACATGTCTACAGAATATTCCTAATTCTGTGTTGTATGATGGTAGCTATTGACTCAACTCCTAACTTTCTTTGCGTTACACACTCTTTTGCTAAGGTCTCATACAATAAAAAGGATGAATTCAATGAAATATCACATTACAGAAAGCAATAATACTACTGCAAAGTAAGGCACCGAGGCAAATCTTTGCTGGACATCATGATGGTTTTAAGTGTTCAATCCCTGAAGCCAAGGCAAAAAAACTGCTGTCCATAAATGCTGGAGACACTGAATTTTCAACCAGAACTAGAGCTAAATGTGGTTAACATTAAATTAAATTTACCTCACGTCTTTTTTAGCTAAAAAAACTACAAAGAGTATTTTTTCCCCTTCCATCCACCACAATAACGTTACTTAAAGACGCTTTTACTGTCACCCGACATATAGAATGGGTGTTTTTTTTAAGAGACATAGGCTAATGTTAACATTAGATCCTACTAAAACTAGATGGGCAAATGTAAAGGTAACGGTTTAACGTTAACTTTACCTCCACTAGTATATATGCCAGGCCTACAATATAGCTGTAATAAGTTTTGCTTACTCATACTAAAACACTGACAAACCAACCAACAGAATCGGGAACATAATGTTATCATTAACCGGAGGTAACGTTAGCTAAAATGCAGCAACAGCTAGCTCATTAGATAGCAGCAACCATAAACTTCCAGAATATGGGTTACATTGTATTTCAGGCAATGGTCTGACAGTATGACAGTAATATGTTTCGTTAATTTTCCCGATGTTTAAAATCTTCAGTTAATTTAGCCATTCTCCACTTCCCCACAGTAATCCCGTAGCTGTTTTGTGCGCACATTTTAAATTAACCCAGATTAGGAGCAAGCAAAATTGTAATAGAGCATGTAGGCTATTTTTCATATTCTGCTTCAACTGCACACAGCAGAAAAAACTGGGAAAAAATATGAGGAACAAACGAACAGGACATGACTTTCCTTGTGCATTGGTCTAGGTTTATGATTCTTGCTTAAAGTGCGATAGGTCCTGGATGAGACTACTTTGCATAGAAGTGGAGGCATGGATTGAATAATCTGGTTTATTTATTGAATGTGATGGAAAAGTAAGTGTCATCCGCGAGACAAATTGGTTGTAGAGGTATGATTCTCGCTAGAAAGCTTTTCTGAGTTGATTACAGTTACAAAATGTGCAAGTTCATTACAATTCTGCTGTCATGTTTGATAGAAAATTCAAGTTTGAATGTTGGTAAAATGTTTGTTTCAAAAGTAGTCTTTCGTCCAATATAATCAGAAAGCTCAATCTGGCAGTGGAGCCATAAAAACACCACATGCCAAACCAACTACTTGACCATTGCCTTTTGCGTCACTGACTGATCATATTTACTTGATGGGAAATTGCTAATAGGATGTTTTTACGTGACTTGGTGGTCTAGGGGTATGATTCTCACTTCGGGTGTGAGAGGTCCGGGGTTCAACTCTCGGACGAGCCCTGAAGCAAGGTGCTGTTCCAACCCGAATATGTAGTTTAAAATACAGTTTATTGTTAAATTAACCCAGATTAGGAGCCAGCACAATTGTAGTACAGCATGTTGGCAATTTTCATATCCTAATTCAACTGCACGCAATAGAAAAAAACTGGGAAAAGATATAAGGAACAAACGAGCACGACGTGACTCTCCTTGTTCATTGGTCTAGGGTTTATGATTCTTGCTTAGGGTGCTTAGGTCCTGGATAAGACTGCTTTGCATACAAGTAGAGGAATGGATTGAATAATCTGGTTTATTTATTGAATATGATGGAAAAGAGTGTCACACGCGAGGCAAATTCATCAAAATACTACTATCACTTCTTAGTGGCAAAATCAAGTCGCTTTCCAGCCGCTGCATTTATCAATGTACGATCATTCTTACGCTCTGATTGGCTTGATACGAACATTTCATGAATATCATGTAAAGCCTGTCGTAAAAGCATTTTTGCGCTCATATCTAACACACCTCTTTTTTTGTTTCATGTTATGTCTCGGCAAGAAGTATTAGGCTTTTGGGTCGTCTGTCCATCTCTACATCAGAATCAGAAATAATTTATTAATCCCTAAAGGGAAACTCTGGAAAAAACTTCTCCTTGGAGCCAGATTTGAACCAGCGACCTAAGGATTTCAGCTTTTTGCCTCTACAGTCCTCCACTCTACCAACTGAGCTATCAAAGGGAGCTATGCATATTCATGCGCACTCCCCACTCTTGTGAATGTAATAACACAGGACCCCCTGGAGGGACTTTCAGTGATAAAGCGCATTTTCAGTCTCAATGCCCAGATGTATTAGAAGATTTGAAGTGAGCATTGCATTGTCCAGTGATGGTGGTGTAGTGGTGAGCATAGCTGCCTTCCAAGCAGTTGACCTGGCTTTTAAAGGTTTTTAAGAACCTTCTTCATCACAAACCTGATGGTGCAGTACTTGATCCACATGGATCAACTTTCTGTCCCTCTGGCTGTTCCTCTCTCTGTCCCATTTATGTTTTCTTCCACATCACTCTCTTTTTCATGCTCTTCACCCTCTTCTTCATCCTCCTCACCCTCTTTTTCATCCTCCTCCTCACCCTCTGGAATATCCCTCTTTGTGTCAGAGCCTTCACTTTCATCACATGCCCTCTCCCCAAACTCCTCTGGCTCTCCCTCCTCCTGCTCTCCAGTCCCTTGATTTGTTTCTCTCACTGCTGTTTTTCTCACTTTCTGTTTGATTGGGGCTCTATATCGCTTCCTCGTTTCATGATAAATATTAGAAGAAGAAAAAACTTAGGGGTATGCATTACATTTATCTCCCTACTCAACACGGACATGAAGCCTGTTGATTACTTTACACAAATGTAGCTATTTGTTATCGCAATGCAACACCAAAGAGGAATGAAATTACGTTTTAACATCACAACATTGTGTAGACCTAGCAAGGAATGTGACATTTGGATTTTTGCTTCTGCTTCGATGAGTTTGATAGCTAGATAGATAGATAGATATTTATTGATCCAAAAAAAGGAAATTATAGTGTTACAGCAGCGTACAACAGTCACACAGTACAGACTAAAAATATAAATGAAATATACGTACAATATACATGAAAAATAATAATAATAGGATTAAAAGAACAAATATTTGAACATATACAGGATGGGGAAACAAAATGTGCAACTACCTAAATAATATGCTGAAAACACGATCAAGTTGTAAACATGTCAAGACCAGACATTTACTAACGTAATTTCACTCTCTGTGTGAGGAGCAACAGGAACACGGTTATGTGCAAGAACAACAAGTCTCTTACGAGATAAAATTATTTTGCTTACCTAAGACTCTGGCAACAGGAGAAATCGGAGCTTCTCTCTCCAAGAGTAGTGTCTCATTCACCGAGGAGCAGCACCACGTGTGGACGTGGCAGGCACCCTACGGTATTTTGCTCTGAATTAGTTTATTATTACACTGAATTGTGTAGAACTTTGCGTCGCACATTAGTCCCGCTTTCGGCGCGTGTAAAATCATAGTTAATTACTATTTCTTTTGTTTGAGCCATGCAGAGCAGAGTGGCGCAACGGAAGCGTGCTGGGCCCATAACCCAGGGGTCGATGGACCGAAACCGTCCTCTGCTATTTCCTATGCTTTGTATTTGCATTAAGTCTATGTACAGGCTGTTAACAAGCATCTGTTAAGTGTCTGAAGTGAAATGTCTCCACCTGTTGAAGAGTAAACTTAATGGCATGTCAAGTTTATTTCTTCCATAAAAATGGAAACTGCAGTGTTCATAATATGTAACACCCATAAAAACTGCAGCATAACACAATACATATACCACAGTACAAGTACATAAACACTGTAAAATAGCAAGTAAAACATGTATGTTTAACGTGCTTGTTGTGCTGTCTACCAGTCAGATTACCACAGGAGGTCTTAGTCTACCACTACGTTCTATAACCCTACCAGTCAGATTACCACAGGAGGTAATATCTTTTGCAGCTCTTTTAAAGACTCTACCATAACACCTGCTGGAGATGCCAGGTCCTCATACATGTAAAGCATGCGCTCTACCACTGAGCTAGGTAGGGGGTAGGGTAGGGGTGAAAACATACCCCTATAAAATGGGACACCACTTGGTTACATCATCATACAGTATTAATCACAAACTTCCAAGATGCCGTCTCTGTCTGTTGACTGTGTAGGTTTTGACAACAGTGACATATGCATGTATATATTTATATATTTTATAGTTATTTTATGTTCACTTTGGTGGTGCAGAGGCAGATGTTCTTATCTGTGTAGTACTTAGGTCTGTTTGCAATACATATGTGTATACACATGTATCATGTAAACATACATATACACTCTGTATACATGATGTGTTGTATATCTGTTTCAGTTATCACCATTTTGAATGTCATTGGTGTTCAGAAAAACATTTTGTTAACAAAAATCTGTCTTTATTGGTGATAAATTAAACATAATAGGCAAAAACATTAAAAAATATATATTATATTAACGAACCGTTATCAACGAACCGTTATCAACCATTAGAACCATAACTAACATGTCACACACATAAAAAGGCACTCAAATGTGTAAAACTAAAAAAAATACACACAAGACCACAAACAAATTAACTAGAGCTGTTCTGATATTCCTGACAAGTCTGATGCCTGTTGGCCAGTAACCCCCCCCCCCCCAAACACACACACACACACACACATTTCATCAGTGTCTTGTATCAAAACCAAGTGCCAACCAAGTGCATGAACAAGAATTAATTACAAATGATTACAGTAATTCAGTACCAATGCAATAATGAATGGGTACAACATGAACACAGGATTTAAGAAACTTCTGCTCGGTTTCAGCCCCAAAGTGGATCAGCTGCTGTTTCCTCCTGTTTCAAGTAAGCTCGCGTCCTCCCTTGATTTTGTATTTCACTGTCTATGGTTCCAAGGGCCATACACCCCTTACCCCTTGTTCAAAAAGAGTATTGGGACAGCACTAGGTTTCGCGTGAACCCGCAAAACCAAGGGGAAGGGGTGAGATAGAGAAATGAGATTCAGCCCAAGACCTCCTGTAACACAAACTAAGCGGTATGCCCCCTTTTTAATACCTCAGAAAATCAGACAACACAACAAGCACTTTAAATGTACATGATTTACAGTTTCTATTTTACTTTGTATCTATTTACAGTATTGTACTGTGGGAAATTTATTATATTGTGTTTATGCTGCCGTTTTTATGGGTGTTAGATCAGGCTTGAGCGCTGTAATTTCTGTTTTAATGGATGAAATAACCTAATTCACTTCAGACACTTGCAGCAACAGATGCTTTGGTAAATGTCAACAGGCTTGCAGTACAATCAAGTCACAAAGTATGGCAATTAGCAGAGGATGATTTCGATCCATCGACCTCTGGGTTATGGGCTCTGCATGCTTCCGCTGCAACACTCTGCTCTTCAGAGCTGGGGACTGGATGATCTGTGTTCCACATTTTGAGGGAAGGTTCCAACAGTTTACGGGTTGTAAAGTTAAACATTTGGTAGACCTTGCAACTATCTTTTATGCTTCCTGATTACTCACACATTGATTATTCACATATAACACTTGTGATTGGCTGGTGCTTTAAAAAAAGGGCATAGTGAGTACAGATAGAAACATCAGTAAGGAGTCTACCAAGTTTCCTCTTATCATTTTAGTTTGGATCCCCAGTGAGGCTTACCGCGATGGTTTGGACTGGGTCGACTAGGGTCTCAATCTCAGACATAACAACAGAATTACAACTTCCATTCATGTGCTTGTGCCAGTGTTCAACCACCTGTCACTGCATTTTCAACTTCAGTTGTGTTTTTTTTGTTTTTAAAACACCTGCTCTCACCATGTGAGGGTTGAACTCACGACCTTCAGATTATGAGACTGACGCGCTGCCTACTGCGCCAACGAGGCTGTAAAAGCAATTGTAAGGATTGGAAGAATGTACGTGGAGACCTATGTAATCACACAGAGGCTAAGATCGACCCTAGATGCTTTGTCATGACCTCATGAAAAGGCCAGGACAAAAGACTGTGTGCAAAGATTGAAGGAAACACGAGAACATGACCACAACAGAAGAAATGATAATTCAATGATGGTGGTAGTCAGTTTAGTCAGTGGTGAGTGTGTATGCATGGATGAGTGTGAGGTATGGTGTCAGTGATTTATGCTGGACAGTGTAAAACTAACAAAGATGAGAGGGAGAGGTGCTGGACTGAGAGACCTCTAGGGTAATCACAGATGCACAACCAATAATAAAACACTACTGAGTGAATGCGTTCAGAAAATGAAGAACATTGTTCAGAAAGCTTAATGAAGCTTCATTTGACCATAACTATTAACCACCTGAACCTGGTAAAAGGTATGAGGTACTCATGCATAGCTAGCCAGTGATTTACCTACTGTAGGTGGTGGTTGGCATGCCAACGAGGCTCGAAAATTTGCCTCATTGGCAGACCAATCACTCTCAGCTACTGTTCCAACCTCCACACCTCAGTGAAGAGGAAAACACTTCAATTAAAGGGGAGCAATGCAGTTCTGGCCATTTCTTGGCTGTTTTCTCACTTTTTGCTCGCAGGTTTTGTCTATCGAGCTCCACCTCCAGCTTCTGAATAGATATTTGGCGGCTCCTCTGTTTCCTTGTGTCTGACTTCTCCCTCGGTCAGTCTGCAGTTTCCTCTTTCTCTGTTCCTCCAACAATGCTTTCTTAAGTTTCTGTTTCCCTTTTACCAGCTCAGTCATGACGATACTGTGAAATACACCAAAAGAAATCCACCGCTACCTTGTTAGCAAGACCTGATATCACGCTACAGTTCCTGACGCTGAGTCGACGACTTGCTGACTGAAAGTCGCAAGGGGGGGGGGGTTTCAGCTCACAGGCACTAGGGGGGAGCGAGACGACCACCATTCAACTCATTCCAATGACTCCGAAGCTGTTCTGTTGGGTAAATTAAGCTAAAAATAAATGCATAGTTGTATAAGTCCTAATGTTTATTTCTTCCCAGTGGGACTCCCAGGACATATGAGAAGTGTTTTAGAGGAGACTGGCTCAGCTCGTACTGCTCTGTGTGTGATATCAATACATATCTGGAAGATTCATGTTCCCTTTAAGGTCCTACAACCGTTTATGACATTGAAGTGACCTCAGTGCAGCATAGATATTCTAATAGCCCAGTTTGTTCTGAAAGAAATGATGCTGATATCTTGACTGGAGAGACCAGGGTTGATGTTTTACAAGCTTTTATAGAAAATAGAAGCAGACGGACAATAAGCTATAAAAATGACATTGGGTCTCAGAGGGTTAAATAATAGGAAGTTGCTGAGCACACACAGTTACTGGAGTTAGAGAAAATGACGTCCCAAACGGCGCATACTTGTGTGTAATGCTCTTGTGCAAAGACATCCATCTTTTTTTGTTGTTGATTAGATTAGATTCAACTTTATTGTCATTGTGAAGAGTACAAGTACAAAGACAACGAAAAGTAGTTTGTGTCTAACCAGAAAAGTACGTGACATACAAAGTACAGACAGGTGGTGCATAGGCAGGACAAGAAATATATTGCAGTGTTATTTTTAGTTTTTTTTACTGTTTATTAGCATTTTTTCAAGAACAATTTTAATAATAATAATAATAATAATAATAATGTCTTTTATTCTCTGTAAAGCGTCCTTGAGTGTTAGAAAGGCGCTGTTAAATAAAATGTATTATTATTATTAATAACAATTTTCAGTCCTATTGTGAGTTGGCCCGGCCGTTGGCTAGTTAGTAGGGGTGTGACGAGACGCTTACTCCACGAGACGAGACACATCACGAGATTGGGTTCACGAGAACGAGACGAGACGAGATTTTTAAAAAAAATTTAAAGAAATCCTCGATGAAATATATGAATGGAAAATAGTTTTTTTATTCAACTGAAAAATCACAAAATGCAAAACAATTTAGGTGCATTTTGAAATCAACTATTAAGGATGAATGTTATTTAACTTTTTTTTGTTACTATTTTGAATGAATTATATGCAGTAAAGGACGTGCAAACACTGCAAAATGTTTTGTATAAACTCTACCAACTGGCTTCTGCCCTGTACAATTTCACACGAGAAATCTAACTCCTTTCCACAAACCGAACATAAAAAAATAAACAAAACTACAAAACTTTCCATTTCCCAGTCACTGTTGATTATGTGGGCTGTAATTGTGATATAGCCCTGCGTACACCTAGAAGTCCAACCATCAGTAGTTATGGCGATGCTTTCTGCCTCTTTCAGACTCTGTACAACCTTGACCTTGGCTTCTTTGTAGAGGTTTGGGACTACAGTGCGAGTTAAATGCGCGCGTGATGGGATGACGTACCTCGGTTCCAGTGTATGGAGGAGTCGCCGAAATCCGACATTTTCCACCACAGAAAATGGCCTCATATCAGCTGCAATGAAAACGCCTATGTCCCTCGTTATTGCCGTGGCTCTTGCACTTACCGGTGGCAGAGATGCAAAGGCTTTTAGAGTTGTTTGCCCTTTTAATGTTTTCGTCGCGGGTGCAGTAGTTAGTAGAGAGCTGTGGTGGTGCTGTAAGTGTTTTTGCATTGTGCTCGTGTTAGCCGCGGTATACGGCATTTTTTTCTTACAATGTTTACATATTGTGTTCGTCTTGTCTGTCACTCTTTCGCCGTTTATCATTTCCGCAGGAAAACCAAAATGTTGCCACACAAATGATTTAAAAGTGGCAGGGGGATCTTCAATAGTAATTTCACGCTCCATCACGCTGACATCACATTACCTCACGAGACAACTTTTCACCTCAGCGAGAAATCTCGTCACGTTTTAATCTCGCGATTATCACACCCTTACTAGTTAGCTAACGGTAGCTTCCATGCTACATGAATAAGACGGACAGAGGTGTCTCTCATCTGGTGATAGGATCCTGATTCCCCCCCCCGTCCTGTTGGCTCAGAGCTCCACAGACTCAGTCCACAGGTACTAATTAGTTTGACAGCTTGTCATCACTGAGTTGTGGTTGTGATGAAAAATGAACCAGAATTTTAAAAAAGTACACGAGTAAATGTTGCACTACATGCTTGCAGCTGTCATTCTGTTCATGGAAATATCAATCTACACATTTGTGAATTTTTTTTCTGTGACTTCACATTCAGAAGACCGGTGTGTGAATATTTTCTACAAGTGCAAATTACAAATTCAGATTTTTTTTTTTTTTACAAGCTCTCGTGTTTTTTTTTCATTGTGTGACATCAAATTAAGGTTTGGTTTCCCAGTCAGTCCCAGCAGTACAAGTGAGAAAGTGGTGGATGAAACGAGGACTGTGTGTCGGCGTTGTTGGTACGTGAGTGGAAATACATCCAACATGCTAAAGCATATCCAACGCCATCACCCAGACATGCCAATCACTGGAACGAGACAAAAAAAGTTGTCCAACGTCTCCTCCCTACAGTGGTTAACCAGCATTTAAATCCAAATACAAATAGGGCCAAAAAATCACTGAATCAATCTGGATTTCCACATCACCTTCAATGCCCCGTATCCACTAGTAGAGTAACCTGGCTTTAAATATTTGCTGTATGTACTCAAACCTCGTTACAACACGCCATCCCATCCACCGGGACTTCAGTGTACCATTCCCCCCCTTTAATACATGTCAATAAACGTGAGCCTGAAAGGCCACACCGTCTGATTAGTCAAGTGGAACACCTGTGGGAGTGGAACATGGATGTGTAGAGATGGGCTTTCAAACAATGCACCTTTTTACATGTCAAAGTAGGAAAAGCAAAGGTAGAAATAAAAATGAATTATGGCTTAACTCAGTTTACATTTTTACACTGGACATAAAACATTACAAAGTCAAGAAAGTAGGTGTTAACCCATTCAAGTAACATTGTCCACCATGGATTAAACATACTTCAAGACTGACTATAACTTCAGTTAATTGGAAAGCTTGACATGTTGTATTACCGTAACACATGTTAGTTTTCCACATATCTGCCACTATCACTCTGATCATATTCCCTTCCTCAATGCTCCATAAAGAAGCAAAAAATGATCATCAATGACAGATAGCATATGAAGTGAATCATTACTCTCTGTCAACTTCATGCCCAGAAAGGAATATCATGACTCATCATCGTGGTCAGTGTTGCGAATTCCACTTGGAGGGTCCAAACGTCGGGACTCAAATAGCTAAGGAATCACTCTAGCTTTGATTAAGTATACCAAAAAGATTTATTAATAAAACAGAGCAATGCATTCCGGACAATCAATACGTGCACGGGTCTCAATGGAACATGACTAGCTCAGAGGTTTCACAAAAAGGCCCCGTAACAGTGGCGTACCTTGCTATTTATATCACTTCTCTTAAGGAGCTCTATTGGTTAAAAGCATCACAAGGCGGGTCATATCGTCTTAGAAACTGTATTCTATTGGCTGGGTGGGCGCGACTTCCTGTTTACATTCTTCGGCAATGTGTAGGTGTGCGCGTGTGTTGGGGTTGTTTCCTGTGGGATTTCCTTTGTTTGCCTCCTTGTGAGTGAACACGTGGCTTTCTGGCCTTACTGCATCCGGTTCTCTTGTAAATGTAATGTTTTGCCAACAGGATGCCGCCCCCACCTGGATGCCAAGCAACAGTACATTTTCTCCCTCATTCAATGTCTGATATGAGTTCTTGTTTCATTAACTTATGCATAAGTTCATTCACAGTGTCTAAATATGATAACAATATCTGAGTACAATTTCTCACAATAATAACAATACCTGAGTATAATTTCCCACAAATCCCCCTTTTTGCACCTACTAGGTGCAAATCCTACTGTAAACAAGGAACTGTGTGGAAATCCTTTTAGAATTCGTTTTAGTACAAAACGTGCAGCAAAAGTTTAATATGGTAAAAACGTATATCCCCTTTTCACACCTCTTATTCACAGAGGGTGGGGTCTCTTGGCCACAGTGGTGTGTGTGTGTGTATATATGTGTGTGTGTGTGTCTATTCGTTTTCTCTCAATTGGAATGTGGCTGAGGGTTTATGACTCTCATTTCAGGAAGGATCAGTGGGGGTGAAACTCTATCAACATAGTCCAATCAACATTGTATTGTTTTAACCTAGACTAAAACCCCAGGGGACAAGAGACAGGGGACCACCTTTTGTGACGTAGCAGGAAGCTCCTTTCCATATGTTAATTGCCAGACTTGACCTGATCAACTCTTTTCAGTCAGAAGGTGGGGGGGGGGAAATGGGGACAGTGGATGCATAATTTTCTAATCTGGTTCCTTCAGACATTTTAACTTTTTAAAAACTCAACAATCCCTAACAATCAATTCTGCTTCTGACATATTTGTAGAGCTGGATTATAACAAAATGTAACAGAGCATCTTATATCACAAAACAGAAGTATTGCAAAACACCTTAATGTAACAAACAACAAACTATATCCTTATGACAACAAACTTAACTCATGACCAACCTGTCTTCATATATGCTGAAATAATGCTTTTACCTTTTGACTTGAATGTATAATGTAAATCGCACACTATGTTTAAGCACATACAACATTTAAAATTTTCAACATTTCCCTCTTCTGGTCTAAGCTTTCGCAACACCACCTTTATGGAAATCCTATTCAGTAAGCACAATGAAATGACAACGTCCCAGCATTAATCATGGAGCACCCCGGAATAAGGCATGGAGTTTTGAACTCCCCCTTTTTTATCTCACTCTGTGAGACAAATGTTTACTCATCCTGTGGACAGATCAATGTACACATTAAATCACAGTACTTTGCAATACTGGATCTATTCCTACCAAATCATCTTTTAAACTTCATTGAAAATGTGAGGATTATGATTAATCCATATGTATTAACCTAGTTGTCACCGATCTTGCTTGAAACTATAACAGGAAATTTAATGAAAATGATTCAAAATTCACAAGACCCTAAAAATGTAATTTCCCACTTCAGATTGCTATATTTTGAGGTACCTTCTTTTGTGGAATTAGAATAAGTAATTCTAAAGTGTTAGTTGTTCCCAGTATCGTATATGTGTTTTCAGCATGTGAGTCTGTAAGTGACAAATCTCCTTCCATGTGTGCATCTGAAATACCAGAACCAGGACGGTCTCTCGCTCCCTCCTTCTCCTTATCAGTCCATCTTCTCATCGTTGGTCTGTATCTCAGTCTTTTGTTTATGGTGTAGCAGGCCACATGGTTGACCCCTGGAGAGCCCTCTCATCTTAGCATCAGCAAGGCCCCAGCCAGAGTATGTGGACCTCACTCCTTGCTCCGTGGTCCAGCACAGCACACTCACAGATGTTGTAAATATTATCAAACATTTAGCCCTGGTCCACTTTCAAGTCAGTTTTGGGCCAAAAATCGCAGCCAGACCATAAAGCTTTATGGTCTTCAGCTGTGCTGTGGTCTGAGGTGCTGTGATGGTTGTTGTTGGTCTTCTGGTCCAGTTTGTCTCTGATCCCGCAGCTGGAGGAGCGAGATGGACCCGGTTCTGACACAACGAGGCACTGTGTGGCACAAAACAGAACTCCAAAAAGCATTATCTTTTCTTTTATCAATACTCATTCAGTGTATGTCACTCATGTCACTCAAATAACATTTCTTTCCCTCTTGCTGGTTAACTCTATAATCCTCACAAACATCCTAAAGAGAAACTAGTTTTGGAACTTATCTCCTCCAAGCTTCAGTTTACATTACGGGTTATGTTTCTGCACACAATTAAACAAAATCTTAGAGTAGTCTTAATATTCTTAATGCTATGGACACTGTATTATTGCTACTGCATCTCTCCTTCTGAGTTATGTCTCCTACAGCATTCCTATTCCTAATTATGTATTCGTTTTAGCCATTAACACTCTGTCTTGCATCTTGATCTTAAAAGCAACAAAACAAAAGGTTCAAAAAGAAAAGAATCACCCAAATAAAATATTTCCACATCAACTCAATAGTTTAAACAGTTTGTCATGTAAAAACTCAAAATACAAACAAAATCCACAAACAAATTAAGCTTCACTAAAAGCTCATTTTAACACCACATCAAATACACATAGAATGGAATCCTATATCAGCCTAGACTGGTTTCAATCTTATCTCAACCAATAAACTTAGATGACTTGTTACAAAAAGAATGTTTCTTTAATTTTCTATTTTTAAGTTGCAACAAAAATTTGTACTAATCAATGTGTAATGTGTTCTTTATGACCTGTAGTCCTAGTAACAGTAGAACCAACTTTATCACCTAGTGGTTCAATCTATCCAATTTGTTACCTGATATGAGAACATATCTCATTATACTGTGTAATTTATGATCAAAATCTTCACTTAGCTGCAAGTCTACTGGAATCTCTCTTTACTTTGTGCACATCTCTTTTTTTTATCTTAACCTCCTCTATACTTGTGTGTTTTCTTGAAAGAACCCACACTTCAGCTGTCCTCTAGACCTCTGTAAAGCAAGGATTTCTCTCTCTTTTTTTTTTTTTTTTTTTTTTTTTTCACTTTACTTTTAAAGAAGTCTTAATCTATGACATTAATGTCAAAAACGTTACTACAGTAGGGTCAGTCATATTAATAGTAAGAAATTTCATCATTTTACTGTTCCAAGTTTAAAGTCCCAATTCCAAACTGTAAATCTTTGTATTTCTATTATCAACCCAATTCCCCTAAAATGTTTCCCAAGCATGAAAAGTATCACAAAGTACTGTAAAGGTAACAAAAATAAGAAGCCTCATATTTTTCCTTTCTTAAAACTGGAAATGATCAAAGCCATTTTCTATTAATCAACTAAGTAATTTAATCAATTTTTTTTTTTTTTTTTTACATCTTCCTCTTTCTTACAACAACGTTATTGTTAGTTTTATCAGATCTGTTTTCTTTTAATTTAACCCTTGAGCTACCTTTTGCCCTGCAGAGGCATTTTGGTTAATTATTTTTTTAAATGAGGCCTCTTATCTGTGCTTTTCTACAGCCCCCTCTGTGGAAGGGTCAAAAACTCATGTTAACATAGAATGTTTACATAAGCATTTCTCTTTTAGTTACACAGTAAAAACTGAAGTGTTAATTTAACTCCTATAGAGTTGAAATTGACTCCGTTTCAGATAACATTTGGTCCCGCTCAAAATCAGTGTAAAATTAACTCTTTGGTCAGTGTTAAGTTTTTAGAGTTAATTCTACTCAATATTGTGTAAAAAATAACAATGAAATGTGTAAATGTATTTAACACTGTAGTTTAATTGCACTGTTAAGAGTAATATGATCACACTGTAGAGTTAATTTTTTTACAATTTTCCTTTAAAAAATGACACTTTAAGTGTAATATTTACTTTTCATTTCTCAGTGATTTAAAAAATTATAAATCATAAGATGCAGTGTTACTGAATTATAGAACTATCAACTACAATCAAATGAAAACAAGCACAATCACAATAGATCACAGCACTCACCATTTATTTTCACAAAAAAAAGAAAGCATTTCAATGTCAGTGAAATTACATTGCAAACCCATTGCCTTGTCTCTGACAGAAACATATCTTCATCATAAAATGTTTACCAGAGAAAGCAATATGGCACGATGAGGAGAGTTGTGTCATTCCCTCCATATGACATTTGTATGTCAAAAGGCCTAGGGTAATGCAGGTTGTCGACATGAAAAAAAACATAATCCTGCTTTGATTTGATCACCTCATAAGCATGGAAATGTTCTTGAAAAGTTACTGTAACTAAAGGCACTGTGAGTAGCAACAGTTTTTCAAACATTATCAGAACTGACTCAATCTGATAAAACACGGGCATTTCAGATTCAACTTTCCCACAGATAACCAAGTTTGGTCGATAAACAAACCATTATGTTTAGCCCAATTAACCTTCATAACCTGAATGCTGATGGGCACTTGCATTGCCATAGCAATTCCAGAACCTCCTTTTACCATATTTAAAGACACCATTTTCCTGGACCAATGTCAAACCGACTAAAAGTTGTTGAATTTCGCCAACTATATGCCATATGAATCTGATGCTTTTTTGCAAGCGTTTTGGTAATATTTTTAAACGAATTTAAGCTGTTTTTTGAAAAAATTATGCTTGCCTTCATACCTCATACACCAACTATGAAGGACAGGCCCAATTTTTGGATGCAGCGGGGATAGTGGACAAGAAAATGATGCTTTGGTAAAAGGTTTTTCTGAGGATACAACTTTTTAAACAGTGTGTGGTGATCCACAATTAAATGTTTTAAATATACACATAAACCTTGAGATAACATAGGTGAGAATATGATGTTTATTATTTGAAGAAGTAAAAGAAGCAGGCTCCAGTGTTGGTCAGTAGAAGTAAACAAATCTCCAAAGATAAGAGGAACATTCCTCAGTAAGCACCAGGACTGAACTGCATTCAGTCCCAGATCATTAGATCCTTCACTTAAATTAACAGCTACAGGTCTGTTGTTCTCTCCATGAAACCATAATCAAAACTTTGTATTCTTGAATGTATTTCTGCTGATGTAACATGCTTTTCCTTCAAATACAGAAATAATAACTTCAATTCGTACTGGCCACCCCTTCTAACACATCATGCATCACATCAACTGAGAAGTTCTCTGTTGTGTGAAAATACTCCAATGAATTTAATATGCATGACCTTTTCACACCAAAACGTAGGAAGGGATGGATTACAAGCCATTTCTTGACAGTGAGCAGTGTGTACATCTTTGGTGCGCAAAACTATTTTGGAAGAGTCTTCAGAGAATTCTGTCTGAAGTCCTCCTTTTCCGCTAAACAGAACCTGCAACAGTACCTTGCACTGAAAGACTCCACTAGACCAAACAAACAATGCAATCCCAAATTATCACCAGTAACCTGCACTACAGTGCCACGAACAAAACCATTGTATAATGGAATCTCAATACCATCACTCTCTAACACTTTAATATCTCGAACAATGGGAGCAAAAATTTCACTAAAACCATAACGTTTAACATCTTGAGCATGAAATAAGGCGCACAGGTGTATGTTAGCTAAAAAAGAATTCCATTTGGAGAGAAGTTTCTTAAAGTAAAATATACTCCACCTAATTTATGAATACCTCGCTTTGGACCCAGAGGGTTGGCGACCTCAAAGTCATCATAGAACATCTGGATCTGTATTGTCTGCTTCTCAGTGAGAACAGGGGGTGACTTTTAAAAAAAGATCCATCACAAATATCTCTCAGTCTAGAGTCGCTGGTTGCTGAGCGTTGCAACATTTCTGCAACATACGGACTTTTAAATATTGACTGCAGTGTAGATAAAATTGGAATATACATGAATTTATCTTGAACTACTACCTGATCATATGTTCCAGTCTTTTTATTTCGTCTTGTGTCAAATCTTGAACCAATCACACATTCAATTGGTTCAACCATTTCCCACTTGTCAGTCATAAATTTTGATCGTTTGTATTCCGAATTTAGAATTGTGAAAGGATTCTCTAACCCTCAAAACACGCCTCAACTTTCTTGCACATTTCCGTTTCTCTTTCATTACTAAATACATGCTTTATCACTGTCTCTTTAGCATGCTGATGGATATCTTGAACAATCTCTTCCATGGAAGTCACTACAGAATTCAGTGTACTTTGAGCAACACCTGCTGCCTTTAGATCAGAAATTACAGCTGAACAACTATTTACAATGTATGGCGAAGATAACTGTGACTCGGCCTCTAACTCTTCAGTCGACTCTTCAACATGAAAAACATTACTTGTATTGATGGTGCTTTGAGGATATGAAAGATCAGATTCCACAGAATCAACTAAACTGCTTCCATGGCACTTATTAAGATGCTTTCTTAAACCTGAAAAACTACCAAAAGAACGTGAGCATCCTTCTTGACCACACTTCAAAAAAAGAGTCCTGCCTGTACATAGTCCATGAATTACCTTAAAGTGCTTAACAAGGTTGTTTGGACTTCCATGGTCACTTTTGCAAAGAAAACACTTCATAGTTTTATCTCAACTAACGCACCATTCTTGCTCGCAACTCCGCAACTCTAGGGGTCTCCTTTGTTTCCCCCATGTCGATGTTATAGATGGTTGTTTGCACAAAAGTGAAAAAGCTGCTCAGGGAAGAACTGTATGACGTACCAAAGACGTAATGGGCTTTAAAGAGTTCGTCAAAAGCGCCAACTGAACCTTTTGCCTTGCATGGAAGTGCATTCTTGTCAACCACAATGAAGAAGGAGTGAATGGTGCTTTGTGTGGATCCCTGGGCGAGAAGGTAGGGCTGACTGCTTTGGGTGATGTTGTCTAGATGCTGCTGCACACTGGTTCCAACCTACAACAAAACACATTTAACAGAATTGTTTTAGTGACTAATTTCTGACAATAGATCAGATCACCTCAAACTGTGCACAAGATGGAAGTGATGGAAGATATATTTTAAACAACTCTTAAAGGATTAGTTCACTTTGAAAACATTTTTTGCTGATAATTTACTTACCCCTATGTCATCCAAGATGTCCATGTCTTTCTTTCTTCATTTAAAAAAAAATTAAGGTTTGAGGAAAACATTACAGGATTTTTCTCCATATAATGGACTTCAATGGGGACCAAAGGTTTGAGGGTTTTGAAAACGACTGTTTGTTTTGCTAGATAAGAACTTTATTTCTCTGCTGAGATCATGTCGAGACTTTGAAGCTACATTGAGACAGACTTGAACCCTCAAACCATTGGTCCCCATTGAAGTCCAGTATATGGAGAAAATCCTGTAATGTTTTCCTCAAACCTTTTTGACTGAAGAAAGAAAGACATGAACATCTTGGATGACATGCGTGTTAGTAAATTATCAGCCAAAATGTTTTTAGAAGTGAACTAATCATTTAAGCATACCTTTTGAAATCTGATGAGCTGATCTACAGCTTGATATGCAGACAGCTTTCCCGGCCTCTTTCTACCTTGTGCAGATGGTGGTAGCAAATGTAGCAGCAGCAAGATGGCAGACATGTCACTGTCCCAGCCTACAAATAAGTGAATAAAAACCTGGTTAACATTATACCATAGTATAGCATTCAAATTGACAACTAGCACCAATATGGAAATGTACACTTTCTACACACCTACTTAACCCACAATAAAAAGTAAAACAGTTCCATTCATACCATTCTCAACTTCAGCAGCTGACTCAGCATTGCGCATCAAATCCAAGAGTTCTGTGGTGGGTACAAGTCCATGGCTTTCCTTTATTACTTTTGCTTTGAAAGTGGTTGGCCACTTCTCCAAAAATTTGTTGGCCGTGGCCTCACCAAACAGAAGTCTGAAATCTTGTTCTATCTGCAATGTAACACACATAGACAGAAGTGATGAGTGATACATAATGCTACATTGGATATTTTGGTGATGCAATGAATTATTAAGATGTCATACCAGTCCTGGTGTGTCCAGAAATCGTGGGAAGACCAAGAAGACATCTGATGATTTGGCTTCATCGTTGACCATTGCTTGCCGATATATGAAGGTAATTTCATCTTCTCACGGACAGTCTTTTCATCAGAAGAGTGTTTTAAAACAGCAATAGCTGCTTCCACATCCTCATCAGACAGCTCTCTATCATTGGCGAAGGGCTGACGACCACGGCCTGGCCCACCAACTTAAGAGAAAATACAATGTTAAGAACTAATTTCTGTACAATTCACAGGTTATAATCACATGTCACTGATCAGTAAACATACCTTTAGGAGATTTGCTGACTGAGGCACCTCTTTCCTCTGCTGATTTTCTCTGTATGGTCTTCAATCGCCATGCAAGGTATCCCGAACCACTCTCCGGATCGTAGTAATGTTCCTATGCAATTATAATAATTATAAAGGAGTACTATTAACATTTCAAACAGTGAATATGTGCATAATGTTGCACTAACCCATTTACTTACATATCCATGTTGTGAGTATGGGTCTTCTAGATAGGGAAACAAGGTTACTATCCCCTGTGCATACATCACTCTAACACTTTTGGGGGGGATGTCCTAGCAAATGAATTCAAAGTTAACATCATACTCAATTGACATTGCACAACACAATTTACATAATTAATAACTGTAAAATAATAACAATGTTTCTTTATAGCCCCTTAATGCTTACCCATGTGTTTCTGTCATCTCAGCAGCAAGTATGTTAATCATCTGTCTTCTGGTGGCATCTGTCAGAGATTTGGTTTTTCCATACTCTTGCATAATGCGTTCACCACCAGTTTTGATGTTAGGATTTTTTCAATCAACTACAGGTGGAATAAAATGTGCTTTCCGTTATTGTGAAACCATATGTAATGTTGAAAAAAATACTTATCTAGAACACTTCCCATGGTGAAACAACATTCAGATTGGACTTAACAGCAATTCCACCACTTACCGATTTTGCCTCGTAGTTTATGTGGCATGGCCTTTTAGGCTGGCTTCCTTCGTCAGCGGCTACTTCTTCAACAGGGTCACCCATCATTAAATTCAGGATGATGGTGTCATCAGATGTACCCGAGCATGATGATGATTGAGAGGCACCTGTTCATTATGAAATATGTACAAAATATAAACACATTACAAGAATCAGTTATTTTTAAGACAATAAATATTCTCATTCCGGCCTTTAAACTAAACAAAATAATTTGTGAATGTCTGAATAAATACCAAGTCCTCCATTGCCCAGCATGATTCTGAAAGTTCCAGGTGACTCCTTCACTATTTCTTCAAAAACCTCTGTGTCAACTTCTGTGTCTGACTGGTCATAAACCTTAATGTCTGGCTGCCTGCTTTCTGGTATGTTGAATTTTAGACATGCTGTTTAAAAAAGTTTAATAAAGAAAAAACATTACTTTGTCACAAGAATCAATGGTCATATTTAATTTTGTATTCAAAAAAAGATGAAAGACCTGCACCGGAGTTTGAACAGCAATGATTATTGACCTAACTAGATATCATAGCATAATAGGTTAATGCTGTATTATTTTGTTATTGGGTGATGTATTTTGCTTTAACCTAATGTACCCACCTTCTTTCAAGAAAGCATCGAATGTCAGCTCAGACAGCTTGACGTATTTCTGCTCTTCCCCGAATTGAACACGCAACAGCATTTTGCCCCTGTTAACATAGAAATATATTCAAATCATAATTTAGGGCTAGTTCAAATAAAAGTTACCTATCCATTTCTCTCAGTACTGGCAATGCACTAGATGTTACACGGTTACAAAGGGCGGCTGAAGAAGACAAAGTTGTGCTGGTTGAATAACGTTTGGCTATTTTCTGCAGCAAATATAGGTTTAGGCTAGTTAAATTTTAGAGGCACGTACGTTGTCTCATTAGCTAACGTTACCAAATAGCTGTGCCAAAGTTAGATATTTTAGTTCGAACAGTAACCTTAACCCGTTAAAATAGCCATGTTAAACAAACACGTACATGCAATCAGTGATCTAATTATCGTTTATATAAGACCAACATTAACTATCAGAAGCATGCAATTGCCAACATTGCCAGTAACGTTATAAACAGATTAACGTTGCCTGGGAAGCTAAAAAATACATTAGCTATGAAAAGCTGTTAACTGTATTAAATATTTTGTTGTTATAGCGACCGAGCTAACGTTATTTTACGCATAAATCGTTCATAAGTGAAATATTGCAACACCACGTGATATTGAAATGTTGAAATCAACGACATGGATTGCTAGCTGGTTAACGTTAAGGTTACGTTAATACCCTTGACTCATATCAGCAAAACTTTAAAATTATGTAACTTAACGTTAAAAAATATCGTTTTGGTGTTAAAAACACAGGGATGTTACTTACCAAGTTGGTATAACGCTCATTCGCAGTCTTCCTCCACCGACATGTGCCAAACTTCAGCACAGCAGAATGGCGGATATTCATCACTGCGCGTAGAGTTGAAAATGCTACGTTTCTGCAGATTTTTACACTCACTTTTAACTCCACTGATAGAGCAACTTTACTCTTCAAAATGTTGAAAATACTCTATCTGGGTTAAAATATGTTTACTCTGAAATATTAACACCCCATTTTTTACTGTGTACTCTCCATTATTGTAGGACACTGCAAAACCCTTAAGTCCCATACCTTAAAACTTCTATTATATAAGATGGAACCCACATTGGATTGTCTACTTTTATCTCTTTGTTTTTGTTTTTAAACCGAATGTTCTCTCATTTAAATCTAAATTATTTTTCTTAAAACGTTACACTATTTCCCTCTTTTTCCTAGTTGGAGTTTTCTCAGCCTCCCCAAGTACCACTGAGATCTGACAGGACATATTACTATAATTTTGATCCATCTCCTAATTGCAGACATACAACAAATAAAGCAAGACAAGACATACAGACATACATTTAAACATATACCAACTATACCCAATCTGAAAAGTGAGTCATTAATAGTGTTGAATTCTCACCAGCTATGTCCCTCCATAAAATGCACTAAACTTTCTATTTCTTATTTCTTACTTTTTCCTTGTGAAATCATATACTCTTGTTTCTATATAACCCACTTTTTCCTTCTTTCCCTCATTCTTACAACACCCTCTCTCTTTGTCTCTTTCTGTATGTTTTTTTTTTTATGAGCTAGCCTCTGAGCCTGGCTGCATTTGTTGTCTCAATGCAGAATCCTGATATTTTACTGTCCCTTCGCTCTTGCCTTGCAGCAGCTGTCTGTGAGTGAAGAGAGGCTGAGGGCTCTGAAGCACTGGGACACGCATTTTCTCTTCTTCCTCTGAACCATTTATCAACTCGGTGGTATCTTTGCTCACAGTCACTGCCCCTTTATGTATGTTTACTGTTGGTTAAATGCCATGTGTGCCAACCGGAGACTATTGTGGCAGTCTTATGTGTAGATTTACTGGAAGTGACTGATCATTTTCTGTCCCTGTGTTTTATCAACCCTGTCTTCCTTACCTTGTGTCCTAGTGTCCCTTATGGGGTGTGCTGCTCCCTGTATGAGCATTAAAAGACAGTGGAGAACAGCATGTTTATCTACTACATTTCATTATTTTATTTCTCAATTTGGCACGTAATATGAGATTTCAGTTTTGGCATTGTCCTCTAATTCAGTTATATCATCCTGTAATTTGATTCTATTCCCCACATTATCAGTCCCGCCCCTATTCCCAGCATGACACAATTTATCACTATTCTTCTCCCGAGCCCCATTTCTTTTTTAGGCTTGGTGCCCTCTGTCCAGACTGAGGACTGTCTGGACTTCTTAAGCTGCGCTTAAGTAATTCCTGCATTTTTTGAATCAAATTGTGTGTCCGCTAAAGTGCGGGTTGGAGGATCTGCTGGGGCACAATGTGTCAGGTGATGCCAAGGTGTGCCTGATTTACCTTTGACCTGGACCGAGTGTGAAGTAACCTCCCTCACTTCGTACGAAACCAGTTCACCTGGGGTTGGCCCACTTCCTCTTGTGGACCTTAACCTGACCCAGTCTCCTACCTTAATGGTCTGCCTCTCGTTCTGAGTGGGTGCTGGCTTCTTTCTCCACCTGGGTAGAGAGGGCTGAGACCAAAGAGGTTAGTTCATTCATGTAGGCAGACATTTCTACCTGTTTTACATCCAATAAAGGCATATGACCTCCATTATTGGGTGGACCTGGCATTTGGTCTGCCAGTCAAGATCTTGTGGGGGAGGTGCGTCTCTTCCCCTTTTGCAGCTCTCATGGCCATGAGTGCCAGGGGAAAGGCCTCCACCCACTTAATCCTGCTCTCATGGCAGACCTTGGCTATCTTAGCCTTCAATGTTTGGTTGGCCCTCCCCACCAATCCCTGGGACTGTGGATGTATACCGACCCGAATGAGTGTGTGATGCCCGAGGCAGCTTGAACTTCTCTCAACAACTGGTTGTTAAAGTGAGTGCCATTATCTGATCTGATTCGTCTTGGAACGCCGTACCGTGGTATCAGTTCAGTTTTTAACCATCTTACTACGGTCTTTCCATCTTCATGTCTAGCTGGGATAGCTTCTACCCACCTAGAAAATCTGTCTACCATTACCAACAAATATCTTTTCCCTTGCACTACATTGTCTGCTCCCATATCTGTATAATCTATACTGATGTCTTGGAAACAGGCTGTTGGAACCGGGAAAGAGCCCATCGGCGTGGTGAGGGCAACATGAGGATCAGGAACCGGGTGCACTGCTGGAATGGTGACATCGTCGGAGCCAATAAACAATCTGGTGCAGGGGAACTGGTGGCGGGGTTGTCAGCGTCATGAGTCTCACAGGGTCTTGGAGTGTGGAGGGCGGCACTTCTACTGAGATGTGGGTCCCCTGGGAGTTCATCCATCCAAACTTGCACATTAAGTCCCTCCTGAGTAGATTAACTGGGCAGGAGGGAGACATCAGGAAGGAGTGGAGAACCTGCTGTGTTGGTACTGGACTGTAAGTGGTTCCGTAAAGGACTGGACTAGAGGTTTGCCAGTGACCCCTATAATGGATTGAGTCCTGTTGGAGAGAGGGAAGACCCCTGAATTTACACATGAAAAGGTGGCGCCAGTATCAGCCAACATGATATAACTGTGTCCATTGATTGTCAGAGTGATGAGGGGCTCGGCACTCAAGGGGAAGTGGGTGGTGCCGTTGTTGTCAGAGAGTCATTGTGGTGGTGGGTGATACCCCTGCTGGGTCATCCACTGTGCCAGGGCTTGGTTAGCAGC
Organism: Etheostoma spectabile; assembly: GCF_008692095.1. Lineage (NCBI taxonomy): Eukaryota > Metazoa > Chordata > Actinopteri > Perciformes > Percidae > Etheostoma > Etheostoma spectabile. The sequence goes on along the minus strand of NW_022605117.1, from coordinate 39,102 downwards.
AGTGAGCGCCACGGCTGTGGCGGTTGTTGAGATTGCGGGGCTGGCCTGCGCCCCAAGTTCTGGCTCCCTTCGGGCTGCGGTTGTGTCTGGCAGTCCCTGGCATAATGTCCGGGTTGTCCACAGTTGTAGCAGTAATATGTGGTTCCTCCTTGTCAGGTCCTCTCTGCCCCCTGCCTCTAGGGGGGCCTCGGCCTCTTCCTCCTCTTCCTCTATTTGGCCAAGGTGTTTGCCACTGTGTTGATTGTACCTGTGGTGGCCAGGGCGGTTGTGGTTGAGGGGGCCAGGGAACTTGTGGTGGGGGGCCCATCATCTGGGCCATAGCATAGACGGCTTCGGGGGTCACCTGGACCATTGGGGCTTGTGTCACGTGGGTGAATGGGTTGTTGCTTTGTCTGGTCTTGTGATGGTTCTCTCCAAGGTTGTATGGAGGAGGTGGGGTGGTTTGTGAAGTTGTCAATTCTGGGTATAATCTATTTATTTTCTGAGTTTTATCCTGGGATGGGGTATCTTCTGCTGTTATTGGGGGTACAGTTGATTTTGACATGGTGGCCACTAGGCGGAGGGCCAGGGCATGACACTCCTCTTCCTCTTTTCTGGCAGCTCGTTTTGGCCTAGTGAAGCGGAATCTGCCTCCTTCTTCTCTTTTTTCAGCTCGCTTTGCATAGTTTAAACATTGATTTTGATAGTCAGTTATTTGTAGAATCTGTTGAAAAGTTGGCCACTCCTTCCACAGGTATCCAACCGCCTTCTCCCATGCTGTTATTAATCTTTTCCCCCTTTTGCTATTACCCTTGTTACACTTTTTTCCTAATGCCTGTACCAGCTTTTCTCCATAAGATGTCGCCATTGTCTCTCCCTTTTCACTTCTTACTGACTCTAATCAAATAGCCCCTCCCTTTTCACTCCCTCTGCTCCTTTCTGCTCTCCCCTCCTTTCTCACCCACTCTGCCCGCTTTCTGCTTCCCCTCCCCTTTTCTCTCTGCAGGCTGTCTCTCTCCCTTTCTCTGCAAAATTCCTCTGCACCCCCCTTTTTCTCTTTTCCCTCTCTTTTTTCCCTCCAAATTTTCTACTTCTCAATAACCCACAAAGCACCCTATCGAACTCATTACAAGATCCAACAGTATTTTTACGTGTAATTTTAACCTACGTCTTCAACGGCATCACCACAGACGGACCAGAGGCTTGGTCAATTGTCAACGCTTCACTCGGGCTCACGCAATCATTCTTTTCCAAACTTTACAAATACATTACATTTTCAACAACAATTACTCTTCTCTTTATCTCTTATCTCTTCTCTTTATCTCTTATCTCTTACTTTCACTCACTCCCTACATCCGCTGAGAACAGCCTTATGGGCCGGTTTCTCCCTAGACAAACACTGACACGTGGCGCGCTGCAAACTTCCCCTCACAGTAACACTGATACCCACGCCACGTGCTCCAAAGGATTATGGAATCGTATTTGCTGAACCCAGCCTTATGGACCGAGACTTCAAATGGTGAACACTGGCTCTGTACGCGCCGAGACTTTCCCTCGGCATGTAGTTTAATTACTCCTACCGGCAAGTTTCAATCTCCCGCGTATCTTAGCTCCAAACTTTGGAATCACCTATGAACACTGGCCCGCTATCGCGTTTCAGGTCTTCTCCCATTAGTAATCCTACTAAAGCAAGTCTACTGATAGGTTTATCGAACCTCAACACACACGTGGCTCCATACAATTATGGAATCATATTTATCAACTCATTCACATTTCCAACACTCATTCTTCAACAGCATTATATACACTCTGTATTTCGCTCTCTATGTTTTCCACACTCACACACTTTCACGCGTTTGGCCCACCTTACGGATGAAGCCCCTACGACGAACGCTTGCTCACTGTGCTGTGGCCTTCCTCATCAGAAAACGACTGCAGCGAATCTAACGACAAGTTTATCGAATCACTCACAAGAACTGGAATCGTCTACGCATCCCAGATGCTTACTCACACACTTTCATTCATTCAACAGAGAAAACGGAATGCATTGCTCAATGTCCACAAAACACTTAATAATTTTTAGTCTATATTTTTACATAAGTACTCACCCGGAGGTCTGATCACTTTAATTTGGTTTATACTATTATACAATATGCTGAATTTGATGAAACAGGTTTCAGCTTACCCTTTTTTAGAGAGCTCTCAGTGACCATTCCTCCGTGGTTTGCACACAATGCCTCCTCTGTCTCGTTCCGGCAGACGTGGACTGTCCGTGGAATCTGGACCCGGAGTTAAACAACTTCTAATCCTGATTCCGTGGAATTGCTAAATTAACCACTAATCGAAAACCATCCTCTGCTACCAAATTGTTGCGAATTCCACTTGGAGGGTCCAAACGTCGGGACTCAAGTAGCTAAGGATCACTCTAGCTTTGATTATGTATACCAAAACGATTTATTAATAAAACAGAGCAATGCATTCCGGACAATCAATACGTGCACGGGTCTCAATGGAACATGACTAGCTCAGAGGTTTCACAAAAAGGCCCCGTAACAGTGGCGTACCTTGCTATTTATATCACTTCTCTTAAGGAGCTCTATTGGTTAAAAGCATCACAAGGCGGGTCATATCGTCTTAGAAACTGTATTTCTATTGGCTGGGTGGGCGCGACTTCCTGTTTACATTCTTCGGCAATGTGTAGGTTGGCGCGTGTGTTGGGGTTGTTTCCTGTGGGATTCCTTTGTTTGCCTCCATTGTGAGTGAACACGTGGCTTTCTGGCCTTACTGCATCCGGTTCTCTTGTAAATGTAATGTTTTGCCAACAGGATGCCGCCCCCACCTGGATGCCAAGCAACAGTACATTTTCTCCCTCATTCAATGTCTGATATGAGTTCTTGTTTCATTAACTTATGCATAAGTTCATTCACAGTGTCTAAATATGATAACAATATCTGAGTACAATTTCTCACAATAATAACAATACCTGAGTATAATTTCCCACATCAGCGAGACCAAACACTTTAGACACACATTCCTCAAGTCAGAAACTCTAGAAATTATCCCTGAAAGTATAGTCTTGGTTAGACTGTGGGGGGGGGAACTGCATCTCATTCACTGCAGAGTGATTGTCACTCAGGGTTCAGAGGGACAGAAGCTAATCGTTACGTGCTCCAGATGACTCTGAGGTGAGAAAATCTATTTAGATCTTTAAGAAGACCGATATGTAGATTGAATTAGATTTTCAGTCACTGTTGTCTCAATACTTCAGTGTCAGCCTACTTATTCCCTACAATAAATGCTCCAGTCCTTTCTTTGCATTAAACACCAGCCAATCCCAAGTGTTACATGTGAATAATCAATGTAGGATTAATCAGGAAGCTCACATAAGAGATAGTTGCAAGGCCTACCAAATGTTTAACTTTACAACTATAAGCTGTTGGAGCCTTGGTTGCCACCTTCCCTCAAAATGTCAATCACAGGTTTTCCAGCCCCTGAGAGCAGAGCGGAAGCGTGCTGGGCCCATAACCCAGAGGTTGATGGATTAAAACCCTTCTCTGCTGTTTGTTATGCTATTAAGTCTATTTCCAGTCTGTTAACAAATCATCTGTTGCTGCAAGTGTCTGATGTGAAATGTCTCCACCTGCTGAAGAGTAAACTTAATGGCATGACAAGTTTCATCTATAAAAATGGAAGCTACGCTGCTCATTCCCGCGATGACACCCATAAAAACTAGAGTCTAATACAATAAATATATTACAGTACAAGTACATAAATACAGTAAAATAGAGACTGTAAAACATGTACATTTAAAGTGCTTGTTGTGCTGTCTGATAGTCTGAGGTATGCAAAAGAGAACATACCGCTTAGTTTGTGTCACAGGAGGTCTTAGTCTACCACTACGTTCTATAACCCTACCAGTCAGATTACCACAGGAGGTAATATCTTTTGCAGCTTATTTAAAGACTCTACCATAATACCTGCTGGAGATGCCAGGTCCTCATACATGGAAAGCATACCCTCTACCACTGAGCTACATTCCCTGAAGATTTTCAGATTTTTAAAAGTTTTTTCTGAGATAGACTTAGACTTATCTTTATTAATCCTTTTGGGATGACTTCCGCAAGGCAAATTGAAATATCACTGAATAAAAGAAGAAGTCTGGGTAAAACATGTAATGTTAATGTTGTGTATGGCTTCAAAACCTGTAAATGCAACTGTGGTGGCTGGAAATCAAACCTTGGCAAAATGGTTGCACAGCTAATGGTATAAATCATGGTCGAAAAGTAACACACCTGTTGCCTTTCTGCTGCTTTCTGCTCTGTTGATAAACTTTTCAACTGGTTAGTAGTAGTTATCAGACACGGGCAAAGTGCAAATCGTAGTGCACTGCCTGTGTCTGTGGATCCTCGTGGAGGCAGCTTGATTGATTGATATGCTTCCTTATTTGTACCATAACAGAGATCTAATATTTTATCAAATTGGGTTGGGCGAGTAACCTTTCTGGCTAATCTTCACAAATAAAGCAAGTACCCACAAAATGAAAACTACTGCGATGGCTGGAAATCAAACCCAGGTGAATTGCTTGGAAGGCATCTATGCTCACCACTATACCACCATCACAGGGCAATGCAATGTTCACTGCAATCTTGATACACATCTGGGCATTGAGACTGATTTTGCATTAATTACCATAAATGCAAGGAGGTCACGGCAACTCACAACACTGTGCTATTCAAATATGCACTAGTCCTATTCAATTGTTGAGTAAAGCAGGACATGGGTAAAGTGCACCGAGTTTTTGACACTTGATAAGTTAATCATCCACTTTATGGTATTTTAATACTCGCTGCATTGTTTCATTTTCTCTTTCAGAATAAGAGCTTCTGCAGCTCTTTGACAGACTGGACAAGGAATACCTGCTGGAGATGCTGGGGATTGAACCCAGGTCCTCATACATGCTAAGCATGCGCTCTACCACTGAAAGTTTCCAAATTTCTTTTACTTTTTCTAAGATCATTGAATAAGAGAAGAACGCTATCGGAAACTCGGTCTTTCAAGTCAGTGACAAATCTAAGCTGCATTTCCTTTTTACCAAAATTCAATTTCAAATTTTGGTGAAATGTTTTGCGTCAAAAGTAGTCTGTTGTTCAATATAATCAGACAGCTCAATCTGGCAGTGGAGCCATAAAAACACCACATGCCAAACAAACTACTTGAACATTGCCCTTCTAGTCACTGACTGATCACATTTCCTTGATGCAAAATTGCTAATGCATTTTGTTTGTTTGTTTTATTTGATCCCCATTAGGACAATGCACTGTTCACTGCAAATCTTGCAAGACATCTGGTCATGAGACTGATTTTTGCACTAATTACCATGAATACAAGGAGATTGCCTTTTAATACTTTTGTCTTTCAGAATAAGAGGTTTTGCAGCTCTTTTACAGACTGTTGAAACAGAACAAATTTAAGAAATAAGATAAAGAAATTTAAGAAATAAGATAACAAAAGCCCTATAACAAACTAATTTTAAATTACATATTTAATTCCTTTGAAATAAATATGTCTTAAGTGATTTTTTAAACCATACTGAGAGTTGTGTTTGATGGTCGTTGGGAGAGAGTTCCATTCACACATCGCTCTGTACCCGACAGAACGCTGAATTGATTTAGTTTTCACTTTAGGTAAAATAAAACTCCCTCCTACTGCACGCCTTGTTGGATGATGATGTGGAGCAGTACTAAAGGATAGTTTTCTGTTTGAAATAAAAGGTGTTTTGTTTGTTATAACGTTATGTAAAAAAAACATTAGTAAATACACAAATCTATTTTTAACTTTAAACCATGAGAGTTGTTCATGCATGTTATCAACATTTGATCTAAACCCACACGAGAGAGCCACACGTGCAGCTTTATTCTTTAGTCACTTGTCATTTTTTCATATTAATTGCTGAAGTGCTGGACCACACTACTGAGCAGTTATCCACATGTGAAAAAACAAAACCTGAAGAACTTTTTTACCCATCTGTGGTGTGAAGACGTTTGCACACCTTTTAATAACTGAAGAGGGTTGCCCATTTAGTTACCAGCTTCTGAACATGTTTGTCCCAACACAATCTATTGTCAATCATCACACCCAAAAGTTTAGCCTCTTCTCTTTGCTCTACAGATGTTTGCTCTATACTGAGTTCAAGTTTCGGTTTGGAACATTAAAAAAAGGAGTTCCAACCACTAAACTAGTAGTTTAGAGTCATTAACAATCAGTTTGTCACTCCTGATCCAGTCCACCACTGACTGTAGCTTTCTATGTAGTTTAGTGTTTAAATCACCAATATCAGCTCCTGATAAATATATAGTAGACTCATCAGTAAACATGGAAATGCTCGCTTTATCTAAAACAGATGGAACAGGAACGCTGTGGCAGAAACACAAGTGAGTACAAGAGCAAGGCAACGGAATACCATACAGCTGTAGTACAAGACCAGTTACCACGTGAAAGTAGGTAACGAACTGGTGCCGAAGAGGTGGTCGGCCCAGGTTTAAGTACAGATGGAATGGTGATGATGATGATGCTCAGCTGTGTAGGAGTGGTGATGATGATTATGCTCAGCTGTGTAGTCAGACGGAGGAGGGGGTGAGTGGAAACTCCTCTCATGGGACCGGATAGGAGCGCCCTCTGGCGGCCGATGAAAACACAGACAGACAAACAGGAAAAACAACAACAAGGAAGACAGCGGACCCATAACACAATGACCATCAGTGATGGCAAAAGTACTCACTGCCCGTACTCAAGTAGAAGTACAGATAATTGTGTTAACAAATACTCTGGTAAATGTAGAAGAACTGATTTAACTTCTTTACTCAAGTAAAAGTAACAAAGTACAGGCTTAGCAATTTACTTAAAAAGAGTAAGAAGACTCGCCCCAATGGTGCTATTAAAAACCTCCTTCACCATTATGGCGGGCACAATATCTAAGGGACAGTTGGTAGGTTTCATATGTTGTACAACCTCACTAAGTAACGTCAGAGAAACGGGCTTAAATTCCTCAAACACAGCTGAGTGTGTAGGAGAAGCAGATAAAAATACCTTAAAATTAGCACTGGTAAGCGAAACTTTTCTCACATGTACTATTTGGATTTTGCATGGATTTATGAGTTAATAGTATTAAATGACAATCTAGGTTTGTGGCAACTGTCCCTTAATACACCCAGTGACACATGAGGATTGTCTTTCCATCTTTGTTCAGCTTGTCTGCAGTGTTGCCTAAGGGCCCTTGTGGTGTCATTTAGCCAGGGGTCCGCCTTAGATTTAACATCTTTAATCCGATAAGGGGCAATAGAGTCTAGGATTTCAGTGCATGTGGAGTGGAACTCAGAGAGAATGTTATCTGGGGAAGAGGGAGAGACCAGACCATTCTTGGCATAATACTGTGAGCTCACAAACGCAGATTCAAACTCTCCAGCTGAAGACGAGGTGATGCAGCGGCGTCTAGAAGCTGAGGAGACAGGCTTAATTGCGGGTGGTGGAACATGTCTATGTCTGTGGACCCTCATAGAGGCAGCTTGATTGATTGTTATGCTCCCTTATTTGTGCGAAATAACCGAGATCTAATGTTTTATCAAACCTTTTTGACAAATAAAGCAAGTAACGTCACTCAAAGAAAGTTACTGGCTGGGAATCAAAGCCATATCAACTGCTTGGAAGGCAGCTGTGCTCACCACTATACCACCATCGCAAATCTTGCAACACATCTGGGCATTGAAACTGAAAATAAATGCTACCTATGAGATATTACTATACTGTCCATGAAGGTACATCTGCCATTTGGTACAATGGCACCGCTGAAGGACGGCTTTCGTTGTCGGCAGGACTCGAACCTGCGCGGGGAGACCCCCATGGATTTCAAGTCCATCGCCTTAACCACTCGGCCACGACAACCTGAAAAGCAATGCAATACCGATTTGCACTAATATTGATAACCTATTCAAGGCAAGGCAAGGCCGCTTAATTTGTAGAGCACCTTTCAACAACACGGCAATTCTAAGTGCTTCACACAAAAAACGCTAAAAAATAAAAATAGATAAAACACAAGAATACAAGTTACAGTGCAGTATATGAAATTAAACATTAAAGAAATGAACAACTAACTTCCTTGGACACACTGAGCTCCTCTCTCCTTTATCTTTCCATTTGTGTGATTCCACGGGCTCTCCCTCAGAAGCTGTTGCCTGGCTCTGAATCACGAAAAAAACACAAGTAAAGTTAAAAAACACTGCATAAACTTTGCTACCGTGTGTTTATTTAAATATGGGTACACTTCACATGTAGGTGTATACTTTACTGCAAATTAAACTGAGATGTCAGGGTTTCAATCTCCACCTTCTGAAAAGTGCTGCTTCTTAGCCGGGTTATGTCCGGCCATGTCATAAATAGTAGTGGCGAGGACTTAAAACCGAGAATGTATTGGGGCGTGATATTTTAATTGTTGTGATTGTTGTGTGCCTTTAACATCGCACATGTGGATATTATGAAAGAAATTGCCTAGCAAACCCTCGCAACTTTTTTAAAGGTTCCATGGTGTAATGGTTAGCACTCTGGACTCTGAATCCAGTGATCTGAGTTCAAATCTCGGTGGAACCTGGTTTTAAGCCTCAGCACGGGTGAAAAATATCAACCTTTCCACATCTAGTATAATGTAAGCTTACAGGTTTAATGTCCTTGGCCATTTAGACTGTAAACAGTATATTAGTGGGGGCATGTTGAGGAGTCACCTGGTCGTTAATGTAACTTGACGGAGCTCCAAATTTGACAGTATTGACTGGAAGTTATAGGCTTTGAGTTACATGGGGGATACACACTTTGCATTCAGTCTCGTAATCGCCATAAAATTAGGTATCACTGAAATTTGAACTTGTGTTGCTGCAGTCAGAGTATACAGTGCTCATCCTGAATGGGCCAGGATAGTGCATCAGAACTGCTTGTTGAATGGTCTTTTAGCTTTGGAACCCCACAGCTTTCAACTGTCAGATATGGGTGGGGGAGTGGGCACTGTGTCCAACCCTTTCTGTGTAAAAAAACACTAAAGAAGTCTCTTGGGTGAGAGACAAAACATCTGCGGAGGACCTTTAACCAAGTCCAGTTGCCCTTGGCCTAGTTGTGATCTTTTGGGGTAATAGCATGGATCAGGAACCAAAACGGACACATCTGAACTCAATGTGGACATTGTACGGCAATATTTGACACGTTTAGACCATGAAGACAGTTATCAGTTTATTTCCCATCTGGCAGGTACATTTGTGGACTCAGTTGTACATTTGCACAATGTTGACCCAATTGTCAGTCTATTTCCCATCTCTTCATTACCGACATACTGGAAGTCGGCCATGTTTAATTGGATGCTCTCCAGTTGTTGTTTGGTAGATTAACATTATATTTTCCTACTTTGGGGACTTTTCATTTCATTTTCTTTATCTGACATTTTCCATTCCCTGTCTTTTCTATTTTCTACACTTTCTGGGAATGTGGAACAGCTCCGTGCTGACTACCTGAAATAAAACAAGGTCACATGCTGATTATTGGGGACTTGATTTTATGGATTTATTCTTCCTGTTGTGTCTCTGTTTAAACTCCTAATTTAAAGGTAAAGTCAGTGTCCACTAAAGGTTGTGTTGCTGCTGCAGACAGACTCAGATTATTATTCTAAGTGTGTGACAACATTGTCGGAGGCCCTTCCACCCGCCAACATCCACGCTGCACAAGTCTGCACAAGTCTTTAAAAAGAAATGTGGCAGTTATTCATGCAGGTTTGCATCATAACAATGCGGGTGCTATCTCTAAATGAACAAGGGCCAACCTACATCCACCTTGTTAGCACCCAAATCTCTGTGCTGATCTCCCTGCTTGGATGGCAAGTCATCTGGTGGATTTTTCCCGTCAAGAGGAAGCGGATCAAGTGGGAGAGTTGTTTTATTGTACACACCAGCAATAAAGCTTTTTTGTCTAGAGCCGTAAAATTGCATTAGGTTATCAACGTTTTCAGCGAAAAAGAATACCACAGCTCAAGTCCCTGATAAGGCAACAGCTTGATTGTGGGATATGTACGAAGTGCTCACTATCGTCATCTGTCATGCAGGTTTACTGGATGTTCACAGTCTGCTAGTGGCCATGATGAGTTGTGACTTTGAGCTTTTTAACCTTTTTGGCCAATTTAGCCAATTTTCAACCAGTTTGTGCAATAACATTTGGTGTTCTCAGGCATTGTGCAAATCGTGGTCTACCCTCCTGCTGTCCAGAAGACCGTGATCATGGCAACAGCTTAATGGTCTTCATTTACTTGCACTTCCATTTGTAGTTCAGCAGATTGTTTTTTCCACAGCAAGTCGCTTTAGAAGCCTGCGTAGCTCAGTCGGTAGAGCATCAGACTTTTAATTTGAGGGTCCAGGGTTCAAGTCCCTGTTCAGGCGTAGAGTTTTACATTCTGCTAGATGAGTTGTCCATTTGACATACCTGAACACTTCAGAGCATATCATGCGTGTTTTAAAAGTCTTTTAAAAGAATTGTGGCTGTTTTTCAAGCAGGTTTGTATCATAACAATGTTGCGGGTAAGTCTAAATGAACAATGGCCAACCTACATCCATCTTGCTAGCACCCAAATCTCTGTACTCATCATGATGGTGGTAGTCAGTTCAGTCAGTGGTGAATGTGTATGCATGGATGAGTGTGAGGTATGGTGTCAGTGATTTATACTGGACAGTGTAAAACTAACAAAGATGAGCGGGAGAGGTGCTGGACTGAGAACACCTCTAGGGCAATCACAGATGCCCAACCAATAATAAAACACTACTGAGTGAATGCGTTCAGAAAATGAAGAACATTGTTCAGAAAGATTAATGAAGCTTCATTTGACCATAACTATTAACCACCTGAACCTGGTAAAAGGTATGAGGTACTCATGCATAGCTAGCCAGTGATGATTGGTGAGTTACCTTCTGTAGATGGTGGTCGGCATGCCAACGAGGCTTGAAAATTTGCAGATGGGGATTCAGAGGATATGTAATAGTTTAAAGTGTAAAGTAACTTAATTTTCTAAAATTTCCGCTTACAGTGCCAAAGAGGGCTCTTCTCTAATATTACCGGGTACGCAATAGCTATTCAACTTTAGAAGGTATTGTTGATCTCAGAAACAACGATAGACAAAACCATCTTATCACAACGCCCATGTTTGTGTTTCTTCAAAGTTTGCAAAAACATTCACATGAACTCGCAAATCACTTGATGAGATTTTGGAGGTCAAAGGTTAAATGTCAAGGTGACTGTGTCCTCATGTCTGTCCATCCAATTCTTGTGAATGCAATAACCCTGAATGCCCAGAGGGATGCACTTCAAAATCAAGAGGTCAGGGTTACTGTTTCATTATGGCTCGAGAACTGTATATATATTTCTTCTGAACTGGTGAAATTGGCGCATGTGAAGCCCCAGTGGCCTAATGGATAAGGCGCTGGCCTTCAAAGCCAGGGATTGTGGGTAGCCATCATGGGTGATTTTCAGCAGAGTTGCGCAGCGGATGCGTGCTGGGCCCATAATCCAGAGGTCGATGGATGGAAACAATTCTCTGCTAATATCTTGTGCTGGGGACACAATGTTAGACACTCTGAAAGGGTGATGCATCAAGAGATTATGAAGGGTCAACCTGATTTCCATGGTGAGATGAATCATGATGTAACTGCTGTTAAAGTTGTTGACAGCGCCATGAAAAGTAATGTTCTCAAGGAAAATCATGTTCTGGCAATCTACTTTTGATGAATCGACTTCCACTACCCTGTCAGGACCCTGTAGTAATGTTAAATTTCCAGTGATGTGATTGGTAAGTGGTTGGGCTGTAAACAGGTTTTAATCATATCCATCGGTTGCATTTAAGTGACTTCAATACCCCGGTTCCACCGCCTGATTGCTGTCTTGTCTTTGTAGTTCAACGACTATTTAAACTGGAGATTTTGTGTTCAAATCCCAGCAGCACCTTGTTGTTGGAGAGATTACCTCTGTTTGCATCCCATCATCATGTCTACCCAATCCCTGTTAAGCCTTGGTAGCAAATGAAAATGGCATGTTACATTTTCACAGGAACGCCAATAAAATACCCACAATATGTTTTATTTGCCTAATAACTAATTAAATTAAATAATTAAACGTGTGCTCCTTTGGCTACACCACAGGTCTGTGTCTATCCATCTGCTCCATTTCACTCATCACTGAGACATACTTAATGCCCCGCCCACAACACCTTCTGATTGGAAGCCAATTTAATAACAAGTGTGGAGATGAAATGCAAACAGAGGTAATCTCTGCAACAACAAGGTGCTGCTGGAATTTGAACCCAGGATCTTCTGTTTACTAGATAGGCACTTTAACCAACTAAGCCACAGCACCTCTACAAGTAGCATAGAGGGTTTTCACTGACGTTACGTTCTGGGCAGTAACCCGGATAAACGGCTATATTGGAGGCACTCGGTGTAAACCACTGAACAGATTATAGTGGAGTATTGTGCACTTTGGATACTTTATGTGAATGTAGCCATGTCTAAACAACAGAAAAACATCCAAGATGCAAAGGCATACAGGGAAGGATGATATTTCGAGAAATTACAGTTTATTGGCGTGCAGATCTTTACGAGTTGGCTCCCTCTTCATGACGACACGATGATTCTTCCTTCAGTTGTATATCCCGATGTAGTCTACTGATATCAAATAATCAATTCATTAATTTTCATTCCAGCAGCATGGAAGACGTTAAAATCATACAGTCAGCTCCCAAAGTGCCTGGTAAAGTTCATGTTTATTTCACCTCTGACCTCAGTCAGCATCACATGCACCTGAAACCCCACCCGATAGTGATGTCGCAGGGTCCTGGTGTACACCTGGGCCATTTTCAGCCTCAACAAAACAATGTTTAAAAGCATTAAAAAAATGGGTCCAATCCATTTCCCTTTACATATTTATTGCCCCTCAACAGGCCACAACTGGGCAAAATTAAATAATGCTTGTTAAGCACAATAACAAAAATAAATAACAAATATATACACTCTTTGTAGTGCAGATAACATAAATATTAATTGATAATGAGGTACTGCTGGGATTTGGACACAGGATATCCTGTTTACAAGACAGGTGCTTTAACCACTAAGCTACAGCGCCTCCTACAGATTTGCCTGTCATGCGAGATTACAATGAGCTAGTGACCAGGGGGGGGGTTCCAACCATTCATCCATCTTTGTCAAGCAGCTCCAGCAGGGGAGCCCAAACTTCCCTTTTCCGAGCAACTGGGGGATCCTGAGGCGTTCCCAGGCCAGGTTGGAGATATAACCCCTCCCAGCTGGACGTGCCTGGACCACCTCCCTAGGGAGGCCCCCAGGAGGCAACTTGACCTGGTCACAAGCTCATTTTTGTATTGCAGCACATCCAGCTGCTAGAGCTTCTCAACAATCTGGAAGAACTCCATGATGGAAGGAACAGTGGACGTCAGAAGGCACTGTTGTGGCCGTAGCTGTTGCTCCACGATTCGTGCTGGGCCCTGAAGTGTCCACCCCAGTCTGGTTCAAATGGTGACTGGTCCACCTGGTGGACTGAGCTTCACTGGCTCTAGTTTAATGTTTGTGTTTCTTGTTGTTTTAACAAGTATAATATTACTAAAATGTAATTAGTAATGAGTTATATTACTGTGTTAAAGCAAAAAGGAATCCATTACTTTATTTGCGTTACTTTTTAACACGTTACTCCCAATACTGCCAGGCAGTATACTGTATGTTTAGCTCATTCAAGGTAAAAGAGAAATTAAGAATTAACATTGCACCTGCAAATGAAGGTGCTGTGGCTTAGTTGGTTAAAGTGCCTGTCTAGTAAAGAGGAAATCCTGGGTTTAAATCCCAGCAGCACCTTGTTGTTGCAGAGATTACCTCTGTTTGCATCCCATCATCATGTCCACCCAATCCCCCTGCTACCCATTAAACAGATCAATTAGCATTCAGTCTCAACCACCAAAAAAATTAGGTATTACTGTACTTTTAACTTGTGTTGCTGCAGTCAGAGTATACAGTGCTCATCCTGAATTGGCCAGTATAGTGCATCAGAACTGCTTGTTGAATGCTCTATTAGCTTTGAAACCCCCCTTTCCCAACAGCTTTAAATTGTAAATTGTGCACTTTTGTGGTAATAGCATGGATCATGAACCAAAACGGACACCCCGCAAGGAAATTGAAATGTCACTGAATAAAAGAAGAAATCTGGGTAAAACATGTAATGTTAATGTTGTACATGGCTTCAAAACCTGTAAATGCAACTGTGATGGCTGGAAATCAAACCTGGGCAAAAAGGTTGCACTGCTATGGTATAAATCATAGTTGAAAAGTAACACACCTGTTGCTGTTCTGCTGGACAACACAACAATCACTGCAAATCTTGTAACACAGACTGAAAAAAAATGCTAAGAAATACATTGGTGGAGACTGGTGGCTTCCAGTACCTATGAGACAACACAATATTGTTCATGAAGGAACATCTGCGGTTTGGTTTACTGTAATGATTCATTGGTTCACTACCACACGTAAAGATTCATTGTCTCAATCTCAGAAATCCTTGAACCCTGAACTTCCATTCATGTGCTAGTGCCAGTTTTCAACCACTTGAGAGTCACTGTATTTTCAGCATCAGTTGTGATTTTTATGTTTTTAAAACACCTGCCTCATGTGAGGGTTGAACTCACGACCTTCAGATTATGAGACTGACACGCTTCCTAACATTGTAGAATGGCAGCTTAACATTCTAGAACTTCAACCTAACATTCTAGAACTGCAAAGTAACATTCTAGAACTGCAACATTTCCGAAGTTGTAAGTGAAATTTTTGGACCGCAACTCAAAGCTTGAAAAGTGCCTGGCTAGCTCAGTCGGTAGAGCATGAGACTCTTAATCTCAGGGTCGTGGGTTTGAGCCCCACGTTGGGTGGTGGTGTTTTAGAGAGTGGGAATCCCTGAGTTCTGCCCAGTATCAGGTGGCTGTATTGGGGTGGATTGGCTGTCAATCGCAAGATAAGCAATTCCATCCCAGTATAAAAATCCCTGTAATTTACCAGACTAAAATGTTCCTGCATTCTACGATCATGGCCTGTGCTGACCTCCTGTTCCTCAGATCAAACTAAAGTCTGGCAACTCTTAAAATTCTACAACCTCAACCTATTGTTCCAGAACTGCAACTTAACATTCCAGAACTGCAAGTTAACATTCTTGAACTTTGACCTAACATTCTAGATCGACAGCTTAACATTCTAGAAATTAAACCTAACATTCTAGAACTACAACATAAAATTGTAGAACTGTAAGTAACATTTTAGGACCATAACTTTTAATATTCTAAAACTACAACCTATTGTTCTACAACTGCAATTTAACATTCTAGAACTGCAGTTTACCATTCTAGAACTACAATGTAACCTTTTAGGACTATGAGCAACCTTTTGGGAACGCAACTTATACAAATTCTAAAACTTCAACCTATTGTTCTTGAATTGCAGCTCAAATTTCTAGAATGGAAGCTTGACTTTCTAGAACTGCATCTTTACATTCTAGAACTTCAACCTAACATTCTAGAACTGCAGTTTAACATTCTAGAATTTAAAGCTAACATTGCAGAATGAAAGCTTAACATTCTAGAACTTTGACCTAACATTCTAGAACTGCAGCTTAACATTCTCGAACTTAACCTAACATTCTAGAACTGCCAAGTAACATTCTAGAACTGTGACAGTTCAGAAGTATTAAGTGAAATTTTCGGACCGCAACACAAAACTTGAAAAGTGCCTGGCTAGCTCAGTCAGTAGAGCATGAGACTCTTAATCTCAGGGTCGTGGGTTAGAGCCCCACGTTAGGCGGTGGTGTTTTAGAGAGTGGGAATCCCTGAGTTCTGCCCAGTATGAGATCGGCTGTCAATCTCAAGATTAGCAGTTCCATTCCAGTGTAAAAATCCCGGTAATTTACCAGACTAAAATGTGCCTGTGTGACGCCCAGCAATGTGTGGTCACATAATGTATTTCATTTTGGATGTTTTGAATAGGAAGAATATGATGTATATTGTTTTATAAGAGCCTCAGTTCTTGCGTTTGGTGTAAATGTATTTTGTAAGTTTGATACCAAAGTTCACCACAAGGGGGCCGCGCCTCCCAGTGAGACGGCATAGTGTGGTTTAAGCCTCTCGTCTTCAGTCTGGCAGAAGCGAGAGAAGGAAACACACTACTTGTTGCCGGTCTCATCATTTTCCTGTTCTTTTCAGGTTAGTTGCTGATAAAAACACACGTTTGTGGCCAAAATAAGGTCAACACTTGATAGGAATGCTTTTCCGTGTTTGATACTGGATAAAGAGTGTAATTATGAGTTGTTTAGAGAAACAGAGTAACGTGGTCGGAATGCTAATGCTAAAGCGAAGTAAGCTAGCTGCACTACTGGAACGTGTCACAGTGGGTATATTGTCCCGTTTTGAGGCTCCTATGTTATTTCAAGTAATGTTAAATGCTGTTCAAGCGAGTGTGTATTTGAAAGACTGTGAAGATGTATTGAGTTAACTGTTATCTGTGTAATATCTCACGCCAGCTGTATCATTTTGTTAATATAATTAACAGCCTTTTGCTAATCTGTTAGCGCCCAGCCTGCGTGTTGGGAATCATAGTGGCAACCAGTAACGTTGTAGTTATTTAGCTTAGTACAGCTATTAAAGCTGTAAGCAGCAGACAAGAGAAAAACTGAGTTTGAGTTATGTGGTGATGACACTAACTTAAAGATGTTCTGTTGAGAAGAATTGTGAAATTGAGAGTACATTGAGAAGAAATGTTGAGAAGACACAAGCAAGAGAAGGAAACACACTACTTGTTGCCGGTCTCATCATTTTCCTGTTCTTTTCAGAACAACATCTTAATCTGTCCACAGGCCTCACGCCCGGGGCCTGTTACACCTGCATTCTATGATCATGGCCTGTGCTGACCTCATGTTCCTCAGATCAAACTAAAGTCTGGTGACAATGCATGTTCAAATTCTAATACTTCAACCTATTGTTCTAGAACTGCATCTTAACATTCTAGAACTGCAGCTCAAAAGAAAATTGATGTGTATTTGCATTAATCTAAAATTAAGGTGATGTGTATATGCATTAATCAAAAAGAAAGTTGATGTGTATATGCATTAATCAAAAAGAAAGTTGATGTGTATATGCATTAATGTAAAAGAAAGTTGATATGTATATGCATTAATGTGAAAGAAAGTTGATGTGTATATGCATTAGTAAGTAGACCTTGTGGCGCAACGGCAGACTGTCAGTAGAAATAACCCTTTCGTTGTAAGAAAACTATATTGTTATGAATCTTTTTTGTAATTTTACATATGTTTAAAAATATCAGAAAACATATCAATATTGCAGTATTCATAATCAATATTGCAATATCACATTTTGTCAATATCGTGCAGCCCTAGTGTGTGTGTGTCTGTGTGTTGGGAGTGGGGCTGCTAAATGAACAGGGACAGAGGTGTTTTTTTGTGATGTGATGTAGGCTATGATTGGTATTTTACAAATCCCACACTATAAATATGGTAGAGAAGTAGATAGAAACAGATAGTGGCAATAAAGTCAGATATTTTAATAAGTGGAAGAAACAATATGATTACATTTTTAGAGTCTACTTGAAGCTTTTTATATTTGTCTCTCTCTCTCACTTACACACACACACACACACACACACACACACACACACACACACACACACACACACACACACACACACACACACACACACACACACAAACAAACACACACTGTACTACCACGTTGTTCTGCATCATCTCCTCCCAGCCCTTGACATTTAGCAGCCCCACTCCCAGCACACACAGACACACACACACACACACACTAGGGCTGCACGATATTGACAAAATGTGATATTGCAATATTGATTATGAATACTGCAATATCAATATGAATTCTGATATTTTTAAACATATGTAAAATTACAAAATAGATTCATAACAAATTAAACAAGTTTTCTGACAACAAAAAGCTATTTCAACAGACAGGTTCAGCACCCTGAGCAGTTAGGGGGGTACAATGCCTTGCTTAAGAGCACCTGGCAGGGCCTAGGAGGTGAAGTGGCATTTCTACAGCCTCCAATTGACACTTTGATCCACATGGGGACTTAAACCATCCAGTTCCCAAACCAAACCCCAACAGACTGATTGACTGCAAACCCCTAAACATTTGACCCCGACGTGATTTGAACACGCAACCTTCTGATCTGGAGTCAGACGCGCTACCGTTGCGCCACGAGGTCTCCTGGTCAATGAATACACATCTACTTTCTTTTAGATTATTGCATATACACATCAACTTTTTTTTGATTAATGCATATTCACATCAACACAGCAATGCAACGGTAGCGCGTCTGCCAGGTGCTCTTAAACAAGGCACTGTACCCTCCCAACCGCTCAGGGCACTTGACCACTCCAATTTGACTGTCAATTGATATAAGTCTTTTGATCTAAGAAAAATTGTTTAATTTGTTATGAATCTATTTTGTAATTTTAGATATGTGTAAAAATATCAGAATTCATATCGATATTGCAGAATAAATTTTAGTTATCGTAACACTTTTAACAGTTTTAACTGAAACACCTGCGCTGAGCTCCAAGTGCGTTTTGTTGGGGCCATCTGTAGATGCTATAAACCAGGTTTCGTACAGATCTGTCGCACGGCCTAGGACGAGTTCAAAAAAGTTGGTTTCACGCTTATATTGCGAAAAGCCCTTTGAGCATAAATGGGCGTGGCCTATTTCCGGAGACTCAGCTTAATTCAGTGAACTTGGATGTAAAGACTTTTAATTTTTAATGTCAAATGTGGGAGTCATAGGTAAAAATACGTTTGACCTCACTGTAGCACCACTTAGTGGTCCAAATGTGTATTATTTGGTAAGTCAGGTCTGCTACCCATTGTACATCATCAGCCTGTTAATTTCCCGTAATTCACGTAAATGTAAGTTATGTAGAAGAATAATGGAAAAGAAAAAGGAAAATCCTTTGAAAAACAATAGGGTTCCACATTGGTGCTGCGTGAACCGCATAGCCTGGCTCCTGAGATCCACAAATCCTCGGCTTAGGGGTCCAAGCCCAAGGATGCGTACCACAGTAGCAGGAAAGCGCTAAACACGAAACCTGTGATGATTTTTTGGTCATGCTGCTTAGAGGCTCTGTACCAATTTTGGTAAAAATAGGCCATTAGGGGGTGCTGTAATCAACGTTTATTGGTTTTGTCAAAAATATACAATTCATTACTGCAGCCAAGGGCAATAAAGTATGACCCCCCCGAACCTCTTGGTTCCCGTTTCTGCTAGCCTCAGACTCTTTGTATGCTGTTGCTATGGCTGCGCTGCTAGTGCTAGTTAGCCACGGAGTAGCTTACCATGGCAGCAACGTAGTAGATTATGGAATTCCAAAATGGCGGCGCTCACGTAACAACAACACTTTCAACTTACCATTTTATACATCTTAACAAATTCACCCATAATAATAATAGGACCAATGAGAAGATATAAATACATCTGTTATATCACCATTACTCAAATTCCAGTTCAGTTCATTTTTAAAGAAGGTGTTGTATCCAGCCTAGAAGCTGATTTGATTCTTTGATTCTTGATGGCACATTGGTAATTACAGATCATGATTTTCATTGAAAGATTTTTTGCAGATAATTTTTAAAACCTGCATATATAAAATTAGTAAACTAGCTTGTTTAGCAGAACATTTGTATTCTTCAGTTCATTGTTTATTGATAAATATACAGTGCCTTGCGAAAGTATTCGGCCCCCTTGAACTTTTCAACCTTTTGACATATTTCAGGCTTCAAACATGAAGATATCACAATCACTTGTCGGTGATTCTTCACAAAAAATAAAATTTTTATATCTTTATGTTTGAAGCCTGAAAAAAAGGTTGAAAAGTTCAAGGGGGCCGAATACTTTCGCAAGGCACTGTATATCTCAGCCAATCACACAGCACAACAAGCACTTTAAATGTTTTACAGTTTCTGTTTTACTTTATTTATGTACCTGTAGTGTAGTATATTTATTGTATTATCCACCAGTTTTATGGGTGTTACAGCAGGTATGAGCACTGTAGTTTCCATTTTTATGGATTAAGTAAATTTGACATGCCCATTAAGTTTACTCTTCAGCAGGTGGAGACATTTCACTTCAGACACTTGCAGCAACAGAAACTTTGTTAAAGTGTCAACAGACTGGAAATAGACTTACTGATGATACAAAGCATAGGAACTAGCAGAGGATGGTTTTAATCCATCAACCTCTGGGTTATGGGCCCAGCACGCTTCCTCTGCGCCAATCTGCTCTGATGATTATTATTACCCCACCAGAGTACTACGCTCCCAGAATGCAGGGTTACTTGTGGATCCTAGAGTCTCCAAAAAGTAGAACGGGAGCCAGAGGGTTCAGCTATCAGGCTCCTCTGCTGTGGAACAAGGTTCCAGTTTGGGTTCTGGAGGCAGACACCATCTCCACATGTAAGAGTAGGCTTAAGACATTCCTCTTTGATAAAGCTTATAGTTAGGGCTGGCTCGGGTGAGTCCTGAACCATCCCTTAGTTGTGCTGCTATAGGCCAAAGCAGTGCAATTACATTGTAGGTCTGTGTGTCCTTAAAATGGTGCTTACTGCTGTAAAAAAAAATGTTTTTGTCAATACAGCTCTCTTTCTTGTTTTGGCCTACATTTTGAAATGCATGCAGGTATACATGCATACAGTGGTATGCATGCCTTTAGTGGTGAAGTTGACTAAAAAGTTGACTAAAAAGAGGAATTAAAAAAATCATCTTTTGGAAATTTATCTCAAAGCCTTCATTTAATAAAAAGAAATAATCCAACCTTTAAGGACATTGCCTACGCTGTCTATTGATGGTGGTATAGTGGTGAGCATAGCTACCTTCCAAGCAGTTGACCTGGGTTCAGAGGTGGGTAGAGTAGCCAAAAATTGTACTCAAGTATAAGTACTGTTCCTTCAGAATAATATGACTCAAGTAAAAGTGAAAGTAGTCATCCAAATAATTACTTGAGTAAGAGTAAAAAAGTGCTTGATGAAAAAGCTACTCAAGTAGTGAGTAACGTCTGATTTATTTCTTAACACAAGCATTAATCAGACAGACAAAGATAAAAAAAAAATCATCTTTAGGCAAATTATAGTTCATCCAATCAATAAAATTAATTTATTAATTACAAAATAGCTTACTTAAGAGACTTGTCACATCAAATTTGGATGGATACTGCATGTGCAAAACATTCTGTATGTAGCCTAAAAGACAAACATCCACCTCTCCACAGCCGAAACTACCACTACGTTTCCTTTGGTTAGATGTTGAGTTGTTGAACGCTAACATGTCCGTTTGTTTTGGTCGACACAGAAGACGCCGCATAACGTTTGATTCTGATGTCTTTGCTTTGCTACGACTGTAAAGCTAACCTGTCCCGCTGCTGAAACGAGTACGGTCACGTGACTACACAACGACGTGTGATTGGTTAAGCACAGTCACGTGGTAGAGCCTTCAGCGGAAGACTCTCTCTCTCTGTCAAAATAAAACATTAAAATGAGACGTACGCGGGGGGGTAAAAACAATGAAGCGTAGTAACGAGTAACAAGCTCATTGGAGCCTAATGTAGCGGAGTAAGAGTCCAGTTTATTTTTCACTAATCTACTCAAGTAAAAGTAAAAGTATAGTGATTTAAAACTACTCCTAGAAGTACAATTTTTTCAAAAACTTACTCAAGTAAATGTAACGGAGTAAATGTAACTCGTTACTACCCACCTCTGCAGGTAACTAAGTGGTCTTGAAAAAGATTCCATTCTGTCTTTCATTTGGACTCGGTCCTGACTAGTCCTGGTCTTGAACTTGACAAAGGTTTACTTGACTACACCACTATTCATCTTCTCATCTCAACTGCTTTGCTTCATTTCTATCCTGCAAAATAAAATAAAAAAGTCAACAGCTCCATCTTCTGGCGAGTCAGCAGAGAGGAATAACGGGGGCAGTTTAAGTTTGCAGATAATGTAGCTGAACAAAGAAAACACTAAAAGGAGACAATATTACATTGTGAATAGGTCTGTTTACCATCATATGCCACTTTACAACAAATCTCTAGGCTATGTAACGTTAAATAAATGACAATTCTGATTATTTTCTAATAAAACAGATTAAAAATTGCAATCCATTACTCTTTACATGATTTGTTAAACTTTAGCTTTCTCTGTCCTATGATTTCATGTTTCTCTGGAAATGTGACTTCAATGATCTGATGAACTGTAGATAATCCTGTCTTTTTAAATAATCTATTATTTTGTTTCTCCCAACAGGACTTCATAGTGCTTCACATAATTATGTCATAAAGACATTATATGTTAATTTGGGACCACATATGAATGCCACTAAATTGAAATGATTACAACAACTTTGTAAAGGGCCCAAGATCTTTTTGTACTGACAGTTTTATGTCAAACACAACTACAGTTCACAGGTGATGTTTTTCTATACTTGGTGGGGAAGTGGGGCTGTGTTTATCAGTGAAACAGAGGCAGGGCAGGCCTAGGATTTCTGTTTGTTACCAAATCGACATAAATCACAGAGATGATGCTGTGAGGAAACATAGAGACATAAATACAAGGCTTTCATAGTGCTTTTGTTGTGTTGGGTTGTCACTAGTGATTACCAAGAAACAGTATTTGGTGCTTTTGACTCATTCTTTAAATGCAGCAGCATCAGAGAGACACAATACACAACAAGAGAAAGTTGAAGAACAGGCCTTTCAACTGTTGATCGTACAAAATTTAGACTTAAAGACAGGAAAGTATATCTTCAATTTCTCTATTTCATAAGTCACGCACTGAACATATTCATTCCTTTAATCCTTAGACCGAGTCTGATCCCAATCCCTCCACAGCCTCTCTACAGCATGTTGGTCTCACGGGAGCCAGGCTGCAGTATCTGAAGAGTAACTATGAGTTTAACTGCTTTTCTAAACCAGGGGTAAAGGAAGGCATAGATCACAGGATTTAGACAAGAGTTACAAAAGAACACAAAGAGAACATATGATGCAAATGAAGCATTGACCAAGCTTTCACCTACAAGAGAGACACAGTAATATGGGCAGAAACACATTAGGAACACAACTACCAGAACACCAAGAGTCCTGGCTGCTTTCAGCTCTGATTTCTTTGCCTTTGGAGTCACTGACAGCTGGAGTGTGACAGCTGTAATGTGAGAGCGCATGGAACGGGCCTGAGACACAGCTACGGCAAATATTCTCAAATAAAGAGCTACGATGAGAGTAACTGGAACAATAAAGGACAAAACAAGATCCATTATTCCTGTGAAATAGTCAATGACCAACAAGCATTCTCCGTAGCAGGAATTATACCTCCCTGGTTGAGTCAGGTCATCCTTCACAAAGGGAGAGCTGTAGGAAGAAGAATAGAGCCAACACAGAAAAACACTGAGTTTAACTCTGTTCACAGTGATTCTGGTGTTGTAATGCCGAGGGTCACAAATAGCCACATAACGGTCAACTGATATGAGCACCATGTCACCTATTGAGGATATAACAATGATGATTGAAAGATAATTATTAAGAAAACACACAAAGTCACCAAGAAACCAGCAGGATGTTTTTTTGAGAACTTCTACAGGCATCAGCATGAGGCCCACTAGAAGGTCTGAGACAGCCAGAGAGAGGAGAAGGATGTTGGTGGGAGTGTGGAGCTGCCTGCAGGGAAAGAGAAAAGTATCATTAAACCAACAACACTGACAGAACAACCCTAACCAGTATTCAAAATTAAAAATATAAAATCAATATTAGTTTCAATATTTTCCAATACACCACATCAGTTAGAGTAGATTGTTAAAATGACTTGGTTGAGGTCACAGTGGACAGAAAGCAATGATTAATATCAGTAAGAGAGAGGACATGAACAACGGTTTCTGGCATCAGAGTCAGACATTTGGAGCAACATTATTCAGAACTAATTCAAGACAATTCTTCTAAATATACAGCAGCTGTTCACATTTTAAAATCCTGTAGAGAGAAGCAAAGAAGTTAATACCTGCCTGAAGTGGGAGATTGAGATGATGAGCAGGTTGAGAGTCACAGTGGTCAGAGAGAGGGAGTACCACACAATGTAAATGAGCATTGTTTGGGGCCAAGGAGACGAGGGCTTCCTGCAGGAGGTGTTTGGGAACTGGGGAAAGCAGAGCTTGGCTCCGTCCTCAACCTCCATCTGCAGAGGTCTGCAGATAGCTGCAGCTCTGGCAGCTTTCTGAACAAACCTGAGTCATGTAACTGATTTATCTCTCTCTCATTCTCTTCATCCCCTCCTCTTTCTCAGTCCCTGTTTGACTCTGATGCCCCTCCTCCCTGACTCTGCACATCCCACCATCATCTTCATCACTCTCTCTGTAACCCTGCCTTTCTCACTGCCTCTCTATCCATTCTCTCTTCTGTCATGTTCTACCCTTGTTTCCTTTCCTTTGTCCTATAATTGATAACTTAACCACAGATGCATTCTGGGATAGAAGAAAAAAGCACTCTGAGATGGTAGCTCTGCTACATAGTCTCGGGAAGGACCTTGGTTTGATGAAACATTTGCATCTGGCAAATGAAAACGCCACACACAATAAACAATCAAGTTAAATCCCACAATACAGTGACGTGAGCTATTTAAATAAGCTGGACACACAGTTAAACATCATTTGGTCTTACCAGAGTACTGCCATGTTTACTTTTTCCATAGCAATCCCACTGATAGGTCCAGAAAACTCTGCTGGATGACTTGAATCAGCCCGTTAAAGACCAACAATGTTTCCTCTTTAGCATTTAGCTGACTAAAGCAGCAGTGAAACCATTCCCAATAGTGGCTAAGCTGTGTTGTTCTCCCCAGCTGACCAAACATGGTGACTTCTGTCTTCAAAATACCAAGATAGTGTTGGCCTAAAGGCAAACTGCTAGCTTCAAAACAGCAGTCAAACCAAAGGGATGAATTCACTGATGCTCCGTCCACTATATCAGCCAATCAGCGTCTGGTGCAGAGCTACTGGCAGCTAAGGGCATGGTTTAGGTGTGTGTGCTGGGCCAGGTATCTTGCTTTCTCCAGGTGCTCAATCATGTCATCAATATGTAGCGTTGGATAGCAGTCAAACTTTGACACAGAGTTCAGGTATCGGAAATCAATACAAAACCGTCTTGTGGCATCCTGTTTCGGAACCAACACCACTGGATCAATTTTGGAGAACTCGATGACCCCCAGCATCAGGTCCACTTCTTTTTTCAAGGACACCAGGAGGCGCTCTGTGATCCTCATTTGTTTAACTGAAGCCTCCTCCTTTAACACAATATCATGCTCCGCCATATTTATGCGACTTGGGTACTCTTGAAATATTTGACGATTGCATAAAGCTTTCACCTGGTTTTATCCATCAGCTGGCAGATGGTCCAGGTCAGGTTCCGCTGGGGCTGCTGAGGGCAGATACTGGTCATCTTCCACCTCCTCCTCCTCTACAGCTCTGATCAGTAATACCTCTGCCTTCCTCATCCTTTAACTCCTTTAGGAGGTTCACATGCAGCACCCTGCTGGAACGTGGTCGGCTTGCAGTAGAAACTTGGTAGGTGGTGGGTCCAAGTTGCTTCTCCACCTCCCTCCATGGTCCCTGCCATTTTGCCAGCATTTTGCTGTCACTGGTAGGCAGCATGACTAGGACCTTTTGACCTGAAAAAAGGTCCTCTGCCATGCCAACTTATCATCCCATTCTTTCTGGTACCGCTGGGCCTCCGCCATGTGCTGCTGGGCAAGTTCTGCCATCTTCTGTAGTCTCTTTTCTGAACAACATAGGAGATGATGTTAACACCCCCCTCCTTCTGCTGGTCCCCTTCCCAGGCCTCCCTAAGCAAGGTCAGTGGCCCCCTTACCTCATGACCATGCAACAGAGGCCTGGGGTACTTCCCGGTGGACAAACAAATTAAATAGCCAAACCACAATAACTCCAACTTATGTTAAACCAATGCTACCTAATATGAACTAAGAACAAATCAAATAATCATAACTAACTACAAGTGAACCTAGCAGAGAAAAGACCACAACTCAAAAATTCGAAAAACCATGGGAAAACATGTTACAGTCCAATTATCCATTCCCCATTTAAAGATAAAGAACCTGAAATTAAATCTGTTGAACGAAAGTGTGTGTCCAGTTATTTATTTGTATAAGTGTAATGTGCTCAAAACAAAAGAGTTACCACCATGAGTTGTTGTTGCCATGTGTGGCTGTTAGTGAGGCCATTACACGGTCCGTCCACCGGCGTGTGTCCTTTCATTTCACAATGTTGCGTCCCCCAGAGACCAAGCATGGTGTCCCGTCATGTGGCGATCCTTCCGAAGATGTGAGGCATTTCTTGTCGTTGTGTCCCCTAGAGACCGTGGATCGTGCCCCGGCAGTAGTTGTTCATTACGTGGTGACCACCATGAAATACAGTAACTTTCTGACTTCTCTGCTGCTTGTATTATGTTGCCATGCAGTAATTAAAAAGCAAACTTATCAAAATGTCCCCAGTGAAAGGGAAAATCCCAGCACCCTGGAGATCCAAGATCACAGCTTTGAGTGACCAAGTTGAATTAGATTTAACTCTGGTGGAAGCGAATGTCAAATTGCACCTGGAATCGAGTAAACTTCCCGTCGTGTGAGGTCAGTTCCATTTGTATTCATGTGGGTAATCTGATGCAAAGCTTACTCATGACACAATCATTACTAACTTAAATATAGTGACAGCCCACTGCCAACCAGCCAAGTGAAAGTTGCCGGTATTATTCACCAGGCGCGTCTGCGCAGCGTTCGTGAGGCGCCGCGAGCCACACAAGCAATCACAGCCATTCATGTCAATGTTTGATGTTCTACCAGCTGCATCACAGGGCGTCCCCGTGAATCGGCTCTCCGCTCCAGTGAAGATACGCCCCAGGTCTTTTTTCATGCGAGCCACAGGCCGGTTGCACAGAGAGAAACAGCAAGAGTATCCAGTCAGTTTACCTAAACATCCCCAATATCCTTTAAGTCTCGTCCACAACGCCATGGACAATGAGAGCTTCATCGTGGAGAGAGGTTCATCTCAGCCTTTATTCACCAGGACCGCAAGGAGAGAGAAGGAAGACATGCCGGACACTTGCTGCAGGTTGAGTTAAACCCCGGACTTCTGTATTGAGGAATAAACCTCTTTTCATGGTTATTCATTTTCAAACACAGAATCCCCAGTTTCTCGGGAAAAGTCCTGTGTTTGATCCAGTTGTTAGTTTGACCCATCCAACACCACAACCTGCCATCTTTTTCAGAATTGGGCGCTCTTATTCTTCCAGAACTTACTTCCTGAACCTTCGGCAGCTCTACAACCCTAACTCTCTTTACCTGCTAAATCCTCTACTATATTCACCAGCTAGTCTCTAACTTCATCTATTTGCTGCTGAGTTTTTAGAGAGTACTAAAAAAGGGCGCTGATGATACTGTGAGAGTGAACAAAACATGAAGGTTTTGGGCCTTAAAACCCCAAAAAACAGTTAATCAAAAACCCTCTCTAGATATTAGAGGAGCTGCAGAGTGGGGAGATAATTCTCTGTGGATTTGGGACTGACAGCGACCCCTCTCACATTACACACAAGATCTAGACAATTTCGACAAAATACATGATTGTACTCATGTTAGACACAATATCAACTATAAAAACAGTCCTGTTCAGTAATGATTGCATCACTTGTTGATGGGTTCATGCTGACTCTTGTTTGTCTTCACACCTCTAATTGCAGACACCTCATTGGTCGAGATGTCATCATCTGACTAACCCATACAGGTGTGAAAGAACTTCCTGTCCAGAGGGGATCAGCACACCCCCTTTAGGAGCCACTAATGGGCTGTAAATCATTGTTAACAGAGAGGCAGATTAGATCTCCCAGGACCTGACTGTTTGTGTCTGACGATGCCCACAATACACAACAAAGTAAATGATCATTTAGCCCATCAGTCCATGATCTATTAGGAGATGAGTTTGGATCAGTTTTAGCTCTGCTAACTTTGTCTCTTTAAACTTGCTGAAGACTACATTGTTTAATGTAGTTTTTCTTTTTAGTACCATATGGTTGTCAGCAGGGCCTGAAGTTAACTTTTTTGGCCACCAGCCACACAGGCTTTTTACCAGCCGATGTTTTGCCTCAAAAGGATGCACAAGCATTGTTCTGGAACTTGTTAAGAATACACATTTAAGTGTTGTCAAGTTATTATAATTAACTGCTGCCGTAAATCAGCCACGCCAGTGTTGCTAACTGTCCCGTTTGGTGTGGAAAACGTCTTCTTTTACTTTTCTTTGACTGATCCTCATCTTTCTGTTGGTGGATTGTTTGAGCCGGCCTCTTCACCCCAATGATGTACCCCCACCTTTTTTAGCTCAATTAGAGGAAATGACAGACTTGGTTAAAATGTGAAAAGAACGACAGTAAGTGACAAAAACTTTGTAGATTGACAGTTTTACCTGCAAATTGCAAAATTCACCTTCATTCTGCGCATGGGTGGGTGTTGATTTCAGGCCCTGGTTGTAGGTTTGAACCATTGTGGTGGTTCAAATTTACTTTATGTTTGGTGTTTCTCAAATTAGGATCCACTTTGACCCATAGGTGGTCACAGAACTTCTTATGTTGCTCTGTGGTTTGGCCACCTATTCCTACAAAAACAGTAAAGGAACACGCCGACTTATTAGGACTTTAACTCTGGGGGTAATGGTGAATAATCTAGACAAGTCCATACATACCCTTCTCATTTCTGTGCTACTGTAACTCTGTCTGGTGCCCCCAGCATTAGCTTAGCCTAGCAAAGATCCTGCAGGTAACCGGCTCCAACTAGCCCACTGCTCCCAATAAATGACAAAATAACGCCTTTCTGAGAATACAGTTCCCAGTTAGTATGCGGTTAGAAGATGGCTGTGTGTCATGTGACCTTGTTATTTGTACATGTAAATAGGAACATGTTGGCGTTATTTTGTCACTTATTGGGAGCAGTGGGCTTGTTAGAACCGGTTACCTGCAGCACCTGTGCTAGGATAAGCTAATGCTGGAGGCATCAGACAGAGTTACAGCAGCGGGGAGATATGAAGGGTATAGATGGACTTGTTTAACTCTGGGGGTAATGCTGAATAAGCTAAAGTCCCAATAAGTCAGCATGTTCCTTTAACATTTGGTACCACATACAGTGAGGCCATTGACCTTGCTGTCCCTGGCTGTACAACGAGAAGTTCCCGTGCATCTGCTCTTGACGGATTGCATCACGCGGAAATGATGGGAGGAGCTTGTAGCCAACTATCTATATGATTTATTAATAGGCTCGTTCGAGATGAACTGCGCCTCGCCTGTAAAGTGAATGAGAGCAGACGGCAGCAGCAGCGTTAAAGTCGGACAGTTTCCAGCTGTTTTCAGACTGAACAAGAAGTAACAAAACACTGTGGTCCATCCATCCATCCATCCATCTTCATCCGCTTATCCGGTATCGGGTCGCGGGGCAGCAGCTCCAGTAGGGGACCCCAAACTTCCCTTTCCCGAGCCACATCAACTAGCTCCGACTGGGGGATCCCGAGGCGTTCCCAGGCCAGGTTGGAGATATAATCTCTCCACCTAGTCCTGGGTCTTCCCCGAGGTCTCCTCCCAGTTGGACGTGCCTGGAATACCTCCCTAGGGAGGCGCCCAGGAGGCATCCTTACCAGATGCCCGAACCACCTCAACTGGCTCCTTTCAACGCGAAGGAGCAGCGGCTCTACTCCGAGCTCCTCTCGGATGACTGAGCTTCTCACCCTATCTCTAAGGGAGACGCCAGCCACCCTCCTGAGGAAACCCATTTCGGCCGCTTGTACCCTTGGTTTCGTTCTTTCGGTCATGACCCAGCCTTCATGACCATAGGTGAGGGTAGGAACGAAAATTGCCCGGTAGATCGAGAGCTTGCCTTCTGGCTCAGCTCTCTTTTCGTCACAACGGTGCGATAAACAGAATGTAATACCGCACCAGCTGCTCCGATTCTCCGACCAATCTCACGCTCCATGGTCCCCTCACTCGCGAACAAGACCCAAGGTACTTAAACTCCTTCACTTGAGGTAAGGACTCCATCCCTACCCGGAGAGAGCACTCCATCGGTTTCCTGCTGAGAACCATGGCCTCAGATTTAGAGGTGCTGATCCTCATCCCAGCCGCTTCACACTCGGCTGCGAACCGATCCAGTGAGTGCTGAAGGTCACAGGCCGATGATGCCATCAGGACCACATCATCTGCAAAAAGCAGCGATGGGATCCCGAGCCCACCGAACTGCAACCCCTCCCCGCCCCGACTACGCCTCGATATCCTGTCCATATATATTACAAACAGGATTGGTGACAAAGCGCAGCCCTGGCGGAGGCCAACCCTCACCTGGAACGAGTCCGACTTACTGCCGAGAACCCGGACACAGCTCTCGCTTTGGTCATACAGAGATTGGATGGCCCTA
The DNA here is from genome assembly GCF_008692095.1 of Etheostoma spectabile. NCBI lineage: Eukaryota > Metazoa > Chordata > Actinopteri > Perciformes > Percidae > Etheostoma > Etheostoma spectabile. Next base: position 8,499 of record NW_022605117.1, on the reverse strand, counting down.
AGAAGGGACCCCCTCACCCCATATTCCCGCAGCACCTCCCACAATTTCTCCCGGGGGACCGGTCATACGCCTTCTCCAGATCCACAAAACACATGTAGACTGGTTGGGCATACTCCCAGGCCCCTCCAGGATCCTTGCGAGAGTAAAGATCTGATCCGTTGTTCCACGGCCAGGACGAAATCCGCATTGTTCCTCTTCAATCCGAGGTTCGACTATCGGCCGAACCCTCCTTTCCAGCACCTTGGAGTAGACTTTACCAGGGAGGCTGAGAAGTGTGATACCCCTGTAGTTGGCACACACCTTCTGGTCCCCCTTTTTGAAGAGGGGAACCACCACCCCGGTCTGCCACTCCTTAGGCACCGTCCCAGACTTCCACGCAATGTTGAAGAGGCGTGTCAACCAAGACAGCCCCTCCACACCCAGAGCTTTCAGCATTTCTGGACGGATCTCATCAATCCCTGGGGCTTTGCCGCTGTGGAGTTGTTTGACTACCACAGCGACTTCCGCCAGGGAAATTGACGACAATCCCCCATCATCCTCCAGCTCTGCCTCCACCACAGAGGGCGTGTCAGCTGGATTTAGGAGTTCCTCAAAGTGCTCCTTCCACCGCTCTATTACCTCCCCATTTGAGGTCAACAAAGTCCCATCCTTACTGTATACAGCTTGGATGATCCCTCGCTTCCCCCTCCTGAGGTGGCGAACGGTTTTCCAGAAGCACCTTGGTGCCGACCGAAAGTCCTTCTCCATGTCTTCTCCGAACTTCTCCCACACCCGCTGCTTTGCCTCTGTCACGGCAGAGGCTGCAGCCCTTCGGGCCCGTCGGTACCCTGCAACTGCCTCCAGAGTCCTCCGGGATAACATATCCCGGAAAGACTCCTTCTTCAGTCGGACGGCTTCCCTGACCACCGGTGTCCACCAGGGTGTTCGTGGGTTACCGCCCCTTGAGGCACCTAAGACCCTAAGACCACAGCTCGCTGCCGCAGCTTTAGCAATGGAAACTTTGAACATTGTCCACTCAGGTTCAATGCCCCCAGCCTCCACAGGGATGCACGAAAAGCTCCGCCGGAGGTGCGAGTTGAAAGCCCGTCGGACAGGCCAGTTTACCCGCACTACACGTTTGGGCTTACCAGGTCTGTCCAGAGTCTTCCCCCACCCCCTGACCCAACTCACCACCAGATGGTGATCAGTTGACAGCTCTGCCCCTCTCTTCACCCGAGTGTCCAAAACATACGGCCTCAGATCAGATGAAACGATTATAAAATCGATCATTGACCTTTGGCCTAGGGTGCTCTGGTACCACGTACACTTATGAACATCCCTATGTTCGAACATGGTGTTTGTGATGGACAATCCATGACTAGCACAGAAGTCCAACAACAGACAACCGCTCTGGTTTAGATCAGGGAGGCCGTTCCTCCCAATCACGCCTCTCCAAGTATCTCCATCATTGCCCACGTGTGCGTTGAAGTCCCCCAGGAGAACAATGGAGTCCCCTACTGGAGCCCCATACAGGACTCCATTCAAGGTCTCCAAGAAGGCCGAATACTCCAAACTCTTGTTTGGTGCATACGCACAAACAACAGTCAGAGTTTTGCCCCCCAACACCCGCAGGCGTAGGGAGGCGACCCTCTCGTCCACCGGGGTAAACTCCAACGCAGCGGCGCTCAGCCGGGGGCTTGTGAGTATCCCCACACCCGCCCGGCGCCTCACACCCTGGGCAACTCCAGAGTAGGAGAGAGTCCAACCCCTATCCAGGAGTACGGTTCCAGAACCGAGACTGTGCGTAGAGGTAAGCCCCACCAGATCTAACTGATAGCGCTCCACCTCCCGCACAAGTTCCGGCTCCTTCCCCCACAGAGAGGTGACATTCCACGTCCCCAGAGCCAGCCTCTGCTGCCCGGGTCTGGTCCGTCGAAACCCCTGACCTTCGCCGCCACCCATGTGGCAGCGCACCCGACCCCTTTGGATCCTCCCACAGGTGGTGGGCCCATGGGCTGGAGGGAAAAGTGCCACGTTGCTTCTTCGGGCTGTGCCCGACCGGGCTCCGTGGCAAACCCGGCCACCAGGCGCTCGCTCACGAGCCCACCGTCTGGGCCTGGCTCCAGACGGGGGCCCCGGGCTTCCACCGGGCAGGGTCCCTCTATCCCTTCCTTGATATTCCATAAGAGTTTTTGAACCATTCTTTGTCTGGCCCCTCCCCTGAGACCTCTTTGCCATGGGAGACCCTACCAGGAGCACAAAGCTCCAGACAACACAGCCCTCAGGTTCATAGGGACACACAAACCTCTCCACCACGATAAGGTGATGGTTCCCGGAGAGGCAAAACACTGTGGTGCGATTCCAAATTAATAAAATATAATCAGACCCACATTTCAGCCTCTAGTTGTTTTAATTATGACAGAGTAGCTCTCAAAATGTTCTACATGCATTATGTTGCTGATTTTGATCAACAACAGACTGGAGATGATCAGTGATCTGATTAGATTTAGTCTCTCTGACTTCTAAACGTCACTATCAGCCACACAACGTGTGTTCTGTGCAGAATAAGTCTTTAAATCTGACAAATAGCAGTTAAAATCCCTCCGATTAAAAATCTGTAAAAAGTTTATATAAAACGTCATCATGTTGAGTCGACTGTGAACCAATCAGCTGTTTAATCAGCTGAGAAGCCGGCCTTTCCCAGCATTCTCTGGCTCCGCCTGGGTCCGCCTGGCTCTTGCAGTCGGTGAAAAGCAACCGCGCCGCCTGTGTCTCAGACCTGCGGCCGCCTTGCTCTCGTGAGATTATCGTTGCCTACGTGTGCATGACGTCAGAGCAAGTCGAACACGAATCTAACCCAGCATTCAACGGGCGCCGATCGCCGGTGATCGATTCTGCGCAGCCTTGCTCATCTCGAACGAGCCTGATGACACAAATAGAAGACATGCAACACTGCCTCACAGAAGGTAAAAAACTAAATCAAGCTTGCTACAAACAGGCAGAGGTTGATCAACTTCACATGCGTCGCTCAGCGCCGTCTGCCGCCGACCAGCACAATGAGGGAGAACATGAGGGTTTCCTCCCTCCTTTATCCAGGGAGCTGAGGGAGCACAAACAATAACCAACCAAGCTGAAGAAGGGAGAGAGGGGGCACACACACACACACAACACACACACACACACACACACACACACACACACACACACACACACACAAATACAAATTAATCACTTTACTTCCTGCTTTGCTTCCATCATATCTACTCCAGCCACTAGAGTGTCCTGCCACTAAAAACCTAAATAAGTCCAAATTGCTGCTTTATCAAACAAATTATTAAATTCAGTTTTATTTTATTTATAGTATCAATTGATAACAAGAGTTATCTCGAGACTCTTTACAGATAGAGTAGGTCTAGACCACACTAGACCACAAAATTTACAAGGACACAACAGTTCTAGTAGTTCCCTCCAGAGCAAGAGCAACAGTGGAGAGGAAAAACTCCTTTTAGGAAGAAACCTGGGACAGACCCAGGTTCTTGGTAGGCGGAGTCTGACGGCCGGTTGGGATGGTAATGAACAGTGGCAATAACAGTCACAGTAAAAGATAATAGGACAGTGACTAGAAATAGTTTGTAGGAGTTCATGGTATAGCAGGGCACTGCACGGTATTACAAGGCACAGCAGTGCGTAGCAGGGCACCGCAGGATGTTTTATTATATTGTTGATTATATGGTAGATTAATCTGATGACTATGACGAGAAGCAGGTGGGCCGGGTTGGCTGACTCATCACTCCCTAACTATAAGCTTTATCAAAGAGGAGAGTTTTAAGTTTACTCTTAAATGTGGTGATGGTGTCTGCCCCCCGAACCCAGACCAGAAGCTGATTCCACAATAGAGGATTCTGATAGCTGAAGGCTCTGGCTCCCATTGTACTTGTAGAGACTCTAGGAACCGCTAGTAACTCTGAATTCTGCCTGTGCTGTTTGGCTCCCCCTTCACTCGATGATGCAACATGGGACATAATGTCAGTGGCCCGTACCGACCCATCTTACGGGACCTGGTCCATTTCCCCTGTCGCTGGAAGGCTTTTGGCACTGTATGAGGAGAAGGCCAGGCTGTCCGCATCCCCAGCAGACCCGGGGCGTTGGCGAGAGCGTGTGGCACTTTGTGGCAAATGCATAGACACAGCCCGGATCAGTTCAGTCATTACAACGGCCCATGCAGGCTTTACTTGCATGTCAGTACATGCAGCGGCTCTCACTGTAGGACCACTCTGTGCAGGGCCGCTTTTCCATTACGTCACCCTCCACAACCTCCCTTTCTAGAGCCAGCTCCAAAGCCTCTTATATGGAACGGGGATGGGCGAGCTGGGTCTGAATGCGCAGCCCTCTGGGGGTTAAGGCTTGAATAAACTGGTCCCTAGCAAGCTCCATTTGTACTGCAGGGGGCATGTGGGCATAAGCCCTCCGTCTCTAGTTTCAATGTCATTAGCTAAGACGCAGAGGGGCTCCCCAGGTTACCTGCGTCTGTTGGACAGTTCAGAGCGCAGGAGACCGGGCTGTTCACAGTGTCCAAAACGTCTCTGTAGGGCTCCAACAAGATATAACCGTCTTTATTCCGGGCTAAGCACTATGCTAGTGCATCATCTGTAAGGCATAAGGCTAACTGTAGTGCTTTATCATTATCTGACCCAGCCCACAGCTTGTGATAGCAGTTCAAATTGGGCATGAAATGCGTGCCTTTCCGCCTTACCGGGGAACTGGTGTTTTTACATGGGGCCCCGAAAGCATGGCCACCACCATTTTGCCATACAGGCAGCGCGTTCTCTCCATTTAGTGCTGTGGTGGAGCTCACGTACGGTAAGGGAGCCTTCCACACGTCCTCTGCTCTGTCGGGGGACAGCTGAGCCCATTCCCGTTCCTCGTCGTTGGCAATGCTCCTCGCCGCCAGTTTCAAGCACTCTTTGGTCTCCGCAGCACATTTAAACTCCGCCGCCAGACCCTCCGCTCTGGCATAACCGTAGCCCAACCCTTCCTTCTTCATTTTTGGACGAGCTCCTCCCTCGTGCGCAATGTCCATCGACAGTAGAATAAGGAGGTGATGACGGACTTGTAGGCCGTGACCACGCCAAGGATTCAGATCACAACAACAACGGCCGAAAGCATCCCTGCCCTTCCTCAATGTTCCAAACATGGATTCCCCCCCCCCTCAATAGAAACACATTGACCTCTGCTGGTGACATTAGTGCATAACACTAACACATTGCTTAACTGATGAACTCTTAATAACAGGGACACTTTATCTCAGCACATTACAGTATATCGTATCGTAGTATTTCATTTATATTTGAATTCTGTGCTGTGTGACGGATTTTGCTGCTATCTATCTATCTATCTATCTATCTATCTATCTATCTATCTATCTTCTCTATCATCTATCTATCTGCCAGATCTGTCTCATTGTCTGTCCCTCCTGATTTGGGTTTGTTTGCGTCCCTCCCTTTGGACCCTGTGTGGACAGGTTGCTGCTCTCAGTGTAACAGCAAAACAGGATAAGGTTCAGCTGCTGCTTCAGTCTGCTGCAGTCAGGGGAGGGTGCTGTGTATTATTCTAATGTTCACATACACTGATGCAGAGACTGTTTTCTGAAAGTCTTTTACCTGCAGGACAGACCACAGGACACATATGAACTTCACTAAGCAAAAAGCTTTTCCCAAGGGGATGTAATTGCAAATATACTCACTTGTGGAAAAGAACCTTTGAATGTTTGTCATGTATGAACCTTGTTAACCTGGACACATCTCTTTTTCAGTCATTCAACTCTATATTGTTCAATGAAACATGTGAGGTTGCTTGTGCATTTAGTTCATGTGACTGACCTTTTTCTCCCATTCCATGTTTTGTGTTTTGTCTTTCTGAACTATCACAATTGTTAGAAATGTGCACTTTATGCAACTTGCATAAATGCAGATATTCTAAGTGCTGAGTCTACTGTTGAAATAGGAAATTCTGCAGTGAACATTTTATTATAATTTACTGTATCTCCATTTGTTCTCACTTCTCTTCTTCCAGCTCTGCTGTTGTGCAGACATGATGAGCAACAACAGCCTGAATCCTTTGTATTTTCGGTTCACTCTGTTTGCAGACTTTGGGCCCCTCAGGTATCTGTTCTTCAGTCTGTGTCTGTTTCTCTACATGACTATTGTCTCTGCTAACGTTGTCATTATTCTGACAGTCTGTCTGGAGAAGTCTCTGCATCAGCCCATGTATATTTTTATCAGCTGTCTGTCTTTTAACTCTGTGCGGCTCAGCCGGCTTCTTCCCCAGGTTTCTGATGGACCTTCTGTCTGACACTTTTTAATCTCACGCCCATTATGTTTCATTCAGATATATGTTATTTACACCTATTTATCATGTGAGATTACTTTCCTCAGCATCATGGCTTATGATAGACTTGTTGCTATTTGCCAGCCTTTACACTATCACAGTAAAATGACATTTAAGATGGTAACACATCTTGTGATGTTTGCTGTGCTCTATTCTGTATTTGCTACGGGTTTCATGCTCTATCTTACTGTCCGATTACCGCTGTGTGGCAATAACCTGAATAGGCTGTTCTGTTCCAACTGCCCTGTGGTTCAGCTCTCCTGTGTGGACACAACTCTGAACAACATAGTAGGTCAGTCTGTTGTGCTCACAAACGTCTTCATCCCCCTGTTCTTTGTCCTGTACACCTATCTCCGTATTCTGCTTGTTTGCAGGAGAAGCTCGTCTGATTTCAGAGGAAAGGCGTTCCAGACCTGCCTGCCTCACATCATCACATTCACCACCTATTCTCTCTCTGTCTTCTGTGAGCTGTCATTGAGTCGATTTGAGGTTGATAAAAAGAATCCTATCATCACAGTTGTTTTATCTTTACAGTATTTGATGGTCCCCCCCATTAATAACCCTCTAGTTTACGGCCTGAGTCTGCCTCAAATCAAAGGAGTGGTTGTTAGATTTTTTAAGAAGATTCCTGCTGGAAAAATGTAAAACTTAAAAGGCACATATAGACCATAAATTGCAAAGCTACAAAATATGCTTCTAATACGGCTCTAATACGGAAATGTATTTGTCCAGTTATCTTGTTTCATTAATTTTTTTATCTTGAACAAACAACAGTGTTGCAAGACAACAGTGAAAACAAGAATTAAAACCACGGAATGAAACCAAACAATCAGTATTCAACAAATACAATAAAACTGATTATATATACACAGTAATTATATATATATATATATATATATATATATATATATATATATATATATATATAATATAAGGATTAGTTTGGAGAGGAGCAGGTGGAAGCAATTTGAAATGACCCCTATGTCACAAAATCATCTATAGCAAAGTAAAAAGATATGCAAATACTTATACAACAATACCTTTGCATTACATTTCCATTCCTATGTTTCGATTTCTTTTCTGTTTTGGTCCAGTAATGTTTTTATAATCCTTTTTTAACTAAATGGTGTTATGGCTCTTTTTGATGTCATTGTTCAGTCCATCCCATAATCTCACCCCACAAACTGAAACACACTTGCTTTTACCAGTAGTTCACAATGTCCTCTTAGATGATGTCCCCCGGCTCTTTCCTTCAACATTGGCGTATGTTACATGATCAATTATTTTCTTTAACTTTAAACATAAATTGTGCAGTTTTGAATGTAACAATGTCCGTAAATATCAACAATGTGAATTAAAACAGATGATTAGCTCATGTATGTGATTTATTATCCTGATTGCTCTTTTTTGCAATGTGCAAATATTTTCTAAGTTACTTTTCTAGGTACAGTATTTCCCCAAACTCCCACACAATATAACAAATATGGTAAAAGTGTGCAGTACAGAGTATGTAATGTATTTTGTATCCATATGTAGTTTGTTTGTATTCAATATACTAATACTCCTGGCCATCTTCATGCACAGATATTTATAGGGGCTTCCAGAACAGTTTGGATTCAAGTTCAACCCCCAGAATGTAATTTCCTAGACTCTTTTGATTGTTTTATTATCAATTACTAATTTAACATCTGTATTTGTAGTATGATTTCCAAATATAAGGCATTTAGTTTTGTTTAAGTTAAGTATAAGTTTAAGTTTAAAATAACTTATTGAAATCAAAACAGAGTTTTAATTTATCACTTTGAAAGTTATCCTCACAACATGAGGCTCTTACATACATTTTAAGGGGGGCTTTTTAAACTCACATTGTGGGTGTGGATTAGTCTCAACTGTTCATAAAAAGAATCTGATGATTTAGCGGGTACTAAGGTTGGGTTGTAGTGCAGCTGGAGCGGAATATACCAGAATATACGGAATAATTTTAAAGTTCTTTCAAAAATTAAAGCCTTAACATGAATCCAGGATATCTGGGGGTATCTGGTGGCATATCTAGAAAGATGGCCCGGCAGGTTCAACTAAACAGGCCGTTCTCATCAACCATTCGTACTATATCTACAAAAAGTAAGCATGGTA